>NC_050183.1:23727769-23752769 GCF_008315115.2 Sander lucioperca
ACACACACAGACACACACACACGTGCAGACACACACAGACACACACACACGCACAGACACACACGCACACACACACACACGCACAGACACACACACACACACACACACACACACAGACACACACGCACAGACGCACACGCACAGACACACACACACACGCACAGACAAACGCACAGACACGCGCACGCACAGACACATGCACACACACACACAGACATAGACACACACACAGACACACAGACACGCACAGACACACACACACACACACACACACACACACAGAGACACGCATAGACACACGCACAGACACAAACACACACACACCCACACACAGACATGCATAGACACACACGCACAGACACACACACATATACACACACACACACGCACACAGACACACACACATGCGTGCACAGACACATGTACAGACGCACATACACACACGCACACAGACACACACACACGCAAGCACACACATATACACACACACACACGTGTCCACAGACACATGTACAGACGCAGACACACATACACACACGCACAGAAAGACACACGCACAGACACACACAGACACACACAGAACCGTACAGACACACACACACACGCACAGACACACACACAGACACGCACGCAAGCACACATATATACACACACGCACATGCACAGACACACATGCAAGCACACACGTATATACACACACACTTGCACACACCAAAAAATATGAAAGACAACCCACTCCCCAAAAGAGGTAAAAATAACCGTTCAGGAAGCTCAAATCCTGTTTATATTCTTCTTACCTGTAAATAAGTTTGCCTCCGGTTTCCTGTCCCGTCCACAGATCTTCTCAAAGTTCGGCACGGTGCTGAGGATCATCGTGTTCACCAAGAACAGCCAGTTCCAGGCGCTGCTGCAGTATCCTGACGGAGCGTCCGCCCAGTCAGCTAAACTGGTGAGCCTCACACACACTAACACACGGTTCAGAAAGCAGCTCCACTGCTACGTTTAGGGACAGAAAGGACCTCCGTCCACACTAGTTTTAGAACTAATCTGCGTCCATACACAATAACACGTCTGACATCATATATCACATGACCGTTCACACACTGGGCACTAGAGGTGTTGAAATGAATCTAATAATGGATGCATTGAATCGTGGACGTGGACGATGCTGCATCGATAATCGGCCGGGCCATAATCGATTATTTCTGTTTATAATTCAATGCATGCCTAACCTTTCCGTTGACATATTCTGGTATGTTTTGCACATTCAGGAAGTGCCATGTGATCAGTGCTGTAGTTTTAATATCCAATTTATTTAGTATCAGAGCACTGCAGAATGTTTGGTTGTTGAAGCTTGAAAAGCTATGAATTAAATATCCTATATGGCTTTAATAGAAGAATGTATTTGACGCATCGTGATGCATCGTGATATCGAATCGCTGACATGATAATCGTAATGGAATCGGGAGATCAGTGAAGATTCCCACCTCTACTGGGCACGTACATGACGTTGTAAACAGGAAGCAGATTGTCTGACGTTACTCTGCGGTTGGAAATCATGGATGTAGAAGTTTAAAACACAGACAATCCTTTGGAGAAAGAACAACATGCAAGATTTATTATCACGGTGGAACTGTGACTGAAAGGTCTGTAAGCTACCTAACTGATAAGACTGACCGACAGGCAGCATCCTGTCCAAATGTCTCAGTTTGTGTCCGTCCAGACTACAAAGCAACCCTGCATAGGGCTGCACGATTATGGCCAAAATGATAATCACGATTACTTTGATCAATATATTGATCACGATTATTTGTTGATTTTAACCAAAACTAATTGTGTTGTCACATAGGCTAATTATAACTGCTTTCACATCCATATGGCGCTACATTCCTCCTTTGTTGAAGGAAACTATGAAGGAGCCATTTCAGTTGTCGTGCGACCGCTTTCCAAACATGCGCGTTTGCTGTGAAAAGATACAGGCGACGCAATTTTCTGTTCACGTTAACGGCGCCATGTTAAAATCTGGTGCCAATAGAGCACCAGTGCCCGGTATCTACTGGACGAAATAGCAACACGGATTACGGTACCACTTAAATGTCTGCGTTGCTCTGATGCTCTAAAACAGACGTTAGAGGCACCAGAAACATCGCTGCACGTCACGCTAGTAAACACTAATAACAGGTTACACAGCAGCTAACGTTAGCCTACCGTTAGCTAGTAAACACTAATAACAGGTTACACAGCAGCTAACGTTAGCCTACCGTTAGCTAGTAAACACTAATAACAGGTTACACAGCAGCTAACGTTAGCCTACCGTTAGCTAGTAAACACTAATAACAGGTTACACAGCAGCTAACGTTAGCCTACCGTTAGCTAGTAAACACTAATAACAGGTTACACAGCAGCTAACGTTAGCCTACCATTAGATACAGTAAACACTAATAACACGTTACACAGCAGCTAACGTTAGCCTACCATTAGATACAGTAAACACTAATAACAGGTTAACCAGCAGCTAACGTTAGCCTACCGTTAGCTAGTAAACACTAATAACAGGTTACACAGCAGCTAACGTTAGCCTACCGTTAGCTAGTAAACACTAATAACAGGTTACACAGCAGCTAACGTTAGCCTACCGTTAGCTAGTAAACACTAATAACAGGTTACACAGCAGCTAACGTTAGCCTACCGTTAGCTAGTAAACACTAATAACATGTTACACAGCAGCTAATGTTAGCCTAGCGTTAGCTACAGTAATAAACACGGCTAAAATGCTGACAGCTAAACGGTGGAGTGTGAGCGTGTAGCGGGACGTACAACAGTCTGCCGCTAAAGCTATGAGCTAACAGACTCAAACTAGCTCTGGTCACTGCTGTTGTCTGAAAAACTACACAGACGGGACTAAATGTTGTGTTTACAGGTAAACTGGTACACCTTATGACGACTTATGACCGACTGCTATCTGTTGTGGAGTTTTCCTCACGTTACTCTGTCCTCTGTGACCGTCTACATCTAAACTAAGCTGCGCGGTGCAGGGAACCACTCTGATTGGCTCATGGAGGCACGTGATCAGAGAGTGGTTTACGGAGCGTTCTATGAACGGAATGAAGCATTTTAAATATTGCTTGATCACGTGAATTTGATCGTGGGAAGCCAAAATCGTGATTGTGATTAAAATTTGATTAATTGTGCAGCCCTAACCCTGCAGCTTTCTAACCAAACGGGTGGCAGCAGTGTTTCCAAATGTCTCCGGTTTAGGGGCTCGTAAACGGCCAAGTATTGTGGAGGGGAGGCCTAAACGTAGCAGAAGATATTGGTGTTGAAAGCTAAACGTAGCAGTGTAGATGTGGAGTTGTGTTGAGCGCTGATGTGTGTGCTGCAGTCTCTGGACGGACAGAACATCTACAACGGCTGCTGCACTCTGAGGATCAGCTTCTCCAAACTCACCAGCCTCAACGTCAAGTACAACAACGAGAAGAGCCGCGACTTCACCAGACCGGACCTGCCCAGCGGAGACAGCCAGCCCAGCATGGAGCACCCGGGCATGGCCACAGCCTTCAGTAAGAGAGACAGACACAGACACACACACAGAGAGACACACAGACAGACACACACACACACACACACACACACACACACACACACACACACACACACACACACACAGAGAGACACACAGACAGACACACACAGACAGACAGAGAGACACACAGAGAGACACACACACAGACACACACAGACAGACAGAGACACACACAGACAGACACAGAGAGACACAGAGAGACACAGAGAGACACAGAGACGCACACACACACACACACACACACACACACACACACACACACACACACACACACACACACACAGACACACAGACACACAGACACAGACACAGACACACACAGACACAGACACACACACACACACACAGAGACACACAGACGCACGCACAGACACAGAGACACACACACACACACACACACACAGAGACACAGACACAGACACACACACACACACACACACAGAGACACACACACAGAGACACACACAGACAGACAGACACACAGAGAGACACAGAGACGCACAGACACACACACACACACACACACACACACACACACACAGAGACACACACAGAGACACACAGAGACACACACACACACACACACACACACACACACACACACACACACAGAGACACATACAGAGACACACACAAAGACACACACACACACACACACACACACAAACACTGACACACACAGAGAGACACACACACACACACACAAACACAGAGACACACAAACACAGAGACACACAAACACACAAACACTGACACACACAGAGACACAGACACACAAACACTGACACACACAGAGAGACACACACACAAACACTGACACACAAACACTGACACACACAGAGACACACAAACACAGAGACGCACAAACACACAAACACAGACACACACACAGACACACACACACACAGACACACACACACCAACATCATATTTCAGACCCTTTGATCTTTAATGTACAGTTCCTGTTAATGGATGTGAGCTTCCTGAAGGTGTGTGATGTTAGTGAATGTGCAGATGACAGACGTAACCTCTGAACCTGTGACTCAGGTTTGTTCTCCTCAGCTCCAGGTATCATCTCAGCCGGTCCCTACGGAGCGCCGCACGCCTTCCCCGCCTTCAACCTCCAACCTACAGGTCAGTCTGAGTGGGCGAAACAAACGCACCTAAAGGAAGAAATAACATATGGAAAGTGCAAACAATGTCTTCAATTTGTCCGAAAAGTAGCGTGACGAAGCCAAAGCTCGTAGTTTTCCCACCTCTCGTTCCACTATAAATAGTTCCCATATATATATTTCATAGATATATGTAATGGTCATGCGTGTGCAGGTTAATTAAAGACGAATGCCCAAAACTATTTCATCAGCGGGCGAGAGTTTTATTCAATTCACTACTTCAGTTTGTCTTTGATGGCGATACAGGTTAAGGGCGCTGACGCACAGAGCCGATTATCGGCCGTCGGACCGTCTGGCGAGGTCGGTGACTCGAGTCGAGAGGTGTGTTCGTGCCGTCGTCTTTTGGAGGAGCCGTCGGCCTTCAGGACAGTCGGAGACAGGGCAGTCGGAGACAGGACAGGGCAGTCGGAGACAAGACAGGGCAGTCGGAGACAGGACAGTCGGAGACAAGACAGGGCAGTCGGAGACAGGACAGGGCAGCGCCGCCTGCTGCTATGGAGATGTATTACGTGCAGAGCGTACGCTCAAGTCGGCGTCTCCTCAGTGTGTTTTGAGGCATTCTTTTGGAGCTCGGGGACCCGACTGATCAGTTCGACTGACTTTACTGCCGACGGTCGGCCGTCTGGTTGGTGTGTAACCTTACCAACATTAATCACCTCAAAACACTCTGCTCCAACTCACAACACACACACAGACACACACATACCAGTGTTAATTTTGACAGCAAATTCTGATTTAGTCTTGGTCTTAGTCTTTTGAATAACACACCATTTAGTTTTAGTCATATTTTAGTCTAGTCTTACGTCTTTTAGTCTTAGTCTAGTTTTAGTAGACTAAATATCATAAGAGTTTTAGTCTTAGTCTAGTCTTAAGTCTAGTCTTACCCCAAGTGAAGGAGTTCAAGTACCTTGGGGTCCTGTTCGCGAGTGAGGGGACAATGGAGCGGGAGATTGGTCGGAGAATCGGCGCAGCGGGTGCGGTATTACATTCAATTCATCGCACCGTTGTGACGAAAAGAGAGCTGAGCCAGAAGGCAAAGCTCTCAATCTACCGGTCAGTTTCCGTTCCTACCCTCACCTATGGTCATGAAGGCTGGGTCATGACCGAAAGAACCAGATCCAGGGTACAAGCTGCCGACATGGGTTTCCTCAGGAGGGTGGCTGGTGTCTCCCTTAGAGATAGGGTGAGAAGCTCAGTCATCCATGAGGAGCTCGGAGTAGAGCCGCTGCTCCTTCGCGTCGAAAGGAGCCAGTTGAGGTGGTTCGGGCATCTGGTAAGGATGCCCCCTGGGCGCCTCCCTAGGGAGGTGGTCCAGGCACGTCCAGCTGGGAGGAGGCCTCGGGGAAGACCCAGGACTAGGTGGAGGGATTATATCTCCAACCTGGCCTGGGAACGCCTCGGGATCCCCCAGTCGGAGCTGGTTAATGTGGCTCGGGAAAGGGAAGTTTGGGGTCCCCTGCTGGAGCTGCTACCCCCGCGACCCAACACCGGATAAGCAGACGAAGATGGATGGATAGTCTTAAGTCTTTTAGTCTTAAAATATTTATTTATTATTTAAATATTAGCAGATTTTAGTCGACTAAATCTACAGTGGATTTAGGTGACTAAATGTTTCTCCAGAATTTCCGGTCATTGGAAGTATCCATCAGTCTGTTATGGAATGGTATTAAAGTTTGAATATGCAATACAGACACAGATTTAACGGTTGGTCCTAGACCTAGCTCTGACATTCCTGTTGTTCATCAGACAGGTCATTGCTCTCAGACCGGGTGCACTGCAAAATGTTAGCCTGTTGCTAACGAGCCAAGTCAACTGAAATCAGCCAAAGCTGTGTAACTAAGACACGACTAAGTATAATGTAAACAACCTTACTGTTGTGAAAACGTCCTCGAAACTGTGCAAAGTTCTGCAAACTCGTCCTCCTGTGTAACTGCTGCTGCGTTTGTTTAGCTGTTGCGCCCATGGAGATATATATATATATATATATATATCCTGATCTCTTCTCCATTTGTCCCTCTAACATTTTTGTCTCATTTTTATTCGTTGACTAAAGTGTCTGTTATATTTCGTCAGTCTTCGTCATCATATCTGACTTTTTATTTAGTTTTTATTTAGTTTTCGTCCGTGAAAAAGGTTCGTTGACGAATATTTTTCGTCATAGTCTTCGTCAACGAAATTAACACAGACACACACACACAGACACACACACACACACACACTGACACACACAGACACACACACACACACACACACACAAACACACAGACACACCTATGTTTGTGCCTGTAGTGTATCCCGTGAAAGACTTAGATTATTTAAGCATGATGACATTATATGTCTGTTAAAGAGCAGTTAGTGTCTCAGTCTGACTCCCCCCTGCCCCCCCCCCCCCCCCCCCCCCCAGTGTCCTCCCACTACCCGGGCCTGGTCCAGACTCTACCCGGCCTGGCCTCGCTGTCCCTCCCTGGCGGCGCCCGGCTGGGGTTCCCCCCCCACATGTCTGCTGGAGTCTCTGTCCTGCTGGTCAGCAACCTCAACCCCGAGGTGAGTCCACACAGCCCGCCAAACGGCGTCCTCTCTGGCTCCTGTCTCTGCAGCGCTTAGATTCTGGCGCCTTTTGTTGTCGCCCTTTTTCGACCTAATTTGGCGTTGAACAAGGCGATGTAAAAGCGACAACAAAAGTTACAAAATAAGTGACAAAAAGTCTGGTTCTGGAAGTAAAAATCCCGTTGATTTGATATATTTAACCCTTGATTTTTGGATGGTTTCTAAAGATTATCTTATAAACAAAAAACAAAAATACATGTTTTACCTTTTTATCTCGTCTTGACTTCCTGTAATGTTTTTAATGACTATACACACACACACACACACACACACACACACACACACACACACACAGAGAGAGACACACACACACACACACACACACAGAGAGACACACACACACACAGAGACACACACACACACACAGAGACACAGACACAGAGACACAACACAGACACACACACTCGCACACACAGACACACACTCGCATGCGCGCGTGCACACACACACACACACACACACACACTCGCACACTCACACACTTACACACACACACAGAGACACACACACACACACGCACACACACACACACACACAGAGACACACACACACACTTGCACACACACAGACACACAGACACACACACACACACACATTAAACACACACACAGACACACATTAAACACACACACACTCTCTCCTCTGCAAAGGTAATTAACCTCCTGATTGACCCCTCACCTGTCTTTTTTTCCCTTTTTTTAATTTGTTGCCATGGAAACGCCTCGGACCCTCCACCTGTCCTGCCCTCCCACCTTTACCTGTCCTGTCCCTCGCTGCCTTCTCTGCCGCTGTCTCTAAAGAGAGTTACGCCCCACTGCCTCTTTATTCTCTTCGGTACGTTGTCTCCTGATTGGTCTGATTTTACCTTCATGTTTGTTTGATTTTTCTTCTTTTTCATTTGTTTGTTTTCTGATTTTAAGGAGAATTGAATGTCTTCTGGTTTTGTCAGATTTTGTGTTGATTTGAGTTTATTCACAATATTTGCAGCTTTAGATTTGACTTTAAGAAGAGTTTTTAACACCCGGAACAAACACACACTGACTCAAAGTGAAGAAGATTTAGAAATGGAAAAGAATAAATATGAAAGTTTAAATCAAGATAGGAAAGCCATTCCTTAGTAAAAGATGGATAACGTTAAGTGAGTTAAGACTACAGGAAGCTTGACTTTGCTGCAGCTTATCTTTTTTAATATCAGTCTCTCAAAAGACGTGTCCCACAGAATCTGTAGACGCAGAACTTTCCACAGATTTTGACCAAATTAAAATATACGTCAGGATATTAACACATCTCCACTCCGAGCAGAAAAACAGTCATTTTCATTCTGGATCACCAAAAAAAATGACCGAAGATCGGCCGAAAACTGACCAAAAACTGACTGAAAACCAGCCGAAAACTGACCGAAAACCAGCCGAAAACGGACTGAAAAACCAGCCGAAAACCAGCCGAAAACCAGCCGAAAACTGACCGAAAACTGACTGAAAACTGACCGAAAACCAGCCAAAAACTGACTGAAAAACCAGCCGAAAACTAGCCGAAAACTGACTGAAAACCAGCCGAAAACTGACCGAAAACCAGCCGAAAACTGACCGAAAACCAGCCGAAAACTGACTGAAAAACCAGCCGAAAACTGACCCAAAACCAGCAGAAAACTGACCCAAAACCAGCCGAAAACTGACCCAAAACCAGACGACAACTGACCCAAAACCAGACGACAACTGACCCAAAACCAGCCGAAAACTGACTGAAAACCAGCCGAAAACTGACTGAAAAACCAGCCGAAAACTGACCGAAAACCAGCCGAAAACTGACCCAAAACCAGCCGAAAACTGACCCAAAACCAGACGAAAACTGACCCAAAACCAGACGAAAACTGACCCAAAACCAGACGAAAACTGACCGAACAAAGCGTTTTCCTATCCTGCCGACACCACGGCCGGCCCTCTAAAAGTTCACAGTTGTGTGTCGGTGCTTGAATGCGACAGATTGTTTTCATCCGAGCTGCATTTATTGTGTTTCGTCTGATTCTCAGGTTCTGAGTTTGCATGCCGGGTTTCTTTCAGTTTGCATGTCCTCAGTGCTGAATCAGCTGCTCGCCGACACTCCCAGAATTCATAGCTCATAGCTCCTACACGGTGTAATCTGCTATTTGATTTCCTCTGACCCTTGCCCTTAATTTCCTCACTTCATTTCCTGTGTTTAAACATCCAGAAACTCCGGCCTTTTAAATTAAAACTCCCAAATTCGTCAGCGTTGGTTCCCGGTCTCTGCTGCCCCCCCCCCTTCGGTTGGTCCACAACTAGCCGAAAAAACAGTGACAAAAACATTGAAAAAAGCACCAACAGTGTGAGAAACAGTGGGCCTTGAGTTGGACACGTGGTTATGATAAGGGAATCAGGGGTTCAGCAGGTGGGTTACCAGAGAGTAGCTGTACGTCTTGGTCTCTGTGTCTGTGTGAAGGATGTAACCTGTGTGTGTGTGTGTGTGTGTGTGTGTGTGTGTGTGTGTGTGTGTTTGCGGCTGTGTGTTAAGGTGTTTATGGCGACGTGATGAGAGTGAAGATTCTGTTCAACAAGAAGGAGAACGCTCTGGTTCAGATGTCGGACTGCACACAGGCTCAGCTAGGTAACGTCCTGCACACACACACACACACACACAGGCTCAGCTAGGTAACGTCCTGCACACACACACACACACACACAGGCTCAGCTAGGTAACGTCCTGCACACACACACACACACACACACACTCAGCTAGGTAACGTCCTGCACACACACACACACACACACACACACACACACACACACACAGGCTCAGCTAGGTAACGTCCTGCACACACACACACACACACACACACACACACACACACACACACACACACACACACACAGAGGCTCAGCTAGGTAACATCCTGCACACACACACACACACACACACACACTCAGCTAGGTAACGTCCTGCACACACACACACACACACACACACACACACACACACACACACACAGGCTTAGCTAGGTAACGTCCTGCACACACACACACACACACACACACACACACACACACACAGGCTCAGCTAGGTAATGTCCTGCACACACACACACACACACACACACACACACACACACACACACAGGCTCAGCTAGGTAACGTCCTGCACACACACACACACACACACACACACACACACACACACACACAGGCTCAGCTAGGTAATGTCCTGCACACACACACACACACACACACACACACACACACACACACACACACACACACACACACACTCAGCTAGGTAACGTCCCACACACACAGGCTCAGTGCCAGCTGTAGCTCTGTGGCAGCAGATTCTCCATGCTAGAGTCCTTTCTCTGGGGCCTCTTTGATAAGATGCATACCACAACTTGATCCTGCCCTGTCTGGTATGTTCCTTGGGCTTCATGATGCCGTTTGTTCACTAATGTTCAAACCTGAGGCCTTCACAGAACAGCTGTATTCATACTGAGATTAGATTACACACAGCTGGACTCTATTTACTAACTAGGGGACTTTTGAAGGCAATTGGTTGCACTGGATTTTATTTAGGGGCTATCAGAGTAAAGGGCGCTGAATTCTTTTGCACGCCACACTTTTCAGCCATGTATCATTTTCCTTCCACTTCACAGTTATGCACCGCTTTTGTTGGTATTTTATCCCAATAAAATACATTTACATTTACATTTGTGGTTGTAATTTGACAAAATGTGGGAAAGTTCAAGGGGTATGAATACTTTAGCAAGCTTCTGTATATTTCAGTTTCATATTATTTATCTTGGATGTGAAAGAGATTCTCCAATTGTACACAGTTCTCTCTAACCTGCTGTGCTATGAAAACTATCAATGTTTACATCAAGGATTGTAGAAATAGTTATATGTACTGTACGTGTACTCTCCAGACTCTAGTCAGAGAGTTTTGAGACATTTCATTCAGACATCTGGATGGGAGAGAGGGAACCCTTTTGAGAAGACACTGAATGGGTTGAGTGCAGAATATACAGTGTGTGTGCATGGAGTAGTTTCTTCCAGTCAGAAAGCTGAGCAGCGTTCTTCACCGTCTGCTTTGCAGCCATGAGCCACCTGAGCGGCCAGCAGCTGCATGGGAAACCTCTGCGCATCACGCCGTCCAAACACACCAGCGTTCAGCTTCCCCGCGAAGGCCACGAGGACCAAGGTCTGACCAAAGACTACAGCAACTCCCCCCTGCACCGCTTCAAGAAGCCGGGCTCCAAAAACTACTCCAACATCTTCCCACCTTCTGCCACTCTGCACCTCTCCAACATCCCGTAAGTTCGTCCATCGTCATGTAGTCCAGTTCTCCAACAAGTAGCTCTCGACTAGGGTTGGCTATCGTTGGGTTTTTTCCCCGATATCAGTGCTAAAACAATACTTTTAAAACAGTGCCGGTGCCTGAACCAATACTTACAGAATAGGGTAATAGGGTACAGTGTTTCCTTTAGGATTTTTTTTAGCAGTGGGGGCAGGTCCCCCCCCATGAAACGGACCTGACTCTTCGCTGCAACACAAACTAATATATTTATTCACCTCTATTCACACAATGAGGCATATTTTCTTGTGTGATTGAACTGTATTTTTTGAGTTACTATATAGGCCAACTTTGATCTTGACATACAGGCTCAGCATTCTGCAGCAAATACCAGTAAACCCAGAATTAATTACATGATCTTAGTGCAGAGAAACTACTCAGCATGTAAATAATGCTCCTAAAATACAAACGTGGGCGTTCAGCAATCGCTGTTATATCGAATCAACAACCACGTGCAATTTAGCTCGCAGGTGAAGAACACAAACAAGGAACATCACCAGTTAACTTCATTTAAATTAGCAAGACCTCTAGACTGATACAGGACCTCTAGACTGATACAGGACCTATAGACTGGTACAGGACCTCTAGACTGATACAGGACCTCTAGACTGATACAGGACCTATAGACTGATACAAGACCTCTAGACTGATACAGGACCTCTAGACTGGTACAGGACCTATAGACTGATACAGGACCTGTAGACTGATACAGGACCTATAGACTGGTACAGGACCTATAGACTGATACAAGACCTATAGACTGGTACAGGACCTATAGACTGGTACAGGACCTATAGACTGATACAAGACCTCTAGACTGATACAGGACCTCTAGACTGGTACAGGACCTATAGACTGGTACAGGACCTATAGACTGATACAGGACCTATAGACTGGTACAGGACCTGTAGACTGGTACAGGACCTATAGACTGGTACAGGACCTATAGACTGGTACAGGACCTATAGACTGGTACAGGACCTGTAGACTGATACAGGACCTGTAGACTGATACAGGACCTATAGACTGATACAGGACCTATAGACTGATACAGGACCTCTAGACTGATACAGGACCTCTAGACTGATACAGGACCTATAGACTGATACAGGACCTATAGACTGGTACAGGACCTATAGACTGATACAGGACCTCTAGACTGATACAGGACCTCTAGACTGGTACAGGACCTATAGACTGGTACAGGACCTATAGACTGATACAGGACCTATAGACTGGTACAGGACCTATAGACTGGTACAGGACCTATAGACTGATACAGGACCTATAGACTGGTACAGGACCTATAGACTGATACAGGACCTCTAGACTGATACAGGACCTCTAGACTGATACAGGACCTATAGACTGGTACAGGACCTATAGACTGGTACACAACACACACACACACACACACACACACACAGAGACAGACACACGCACATAGAGACAGACACACACACACACACACACACACATAGAGACAGACACACACACACATATACATACATACATACATACATACATACACAACACACAGACACACACACAGCAGGCAATAGGTTGACAAACTGAGACCCAAAATGACCCTGATATTAAAGGTGAGGGAGGTAACTTTGTGGGCCATAGATTTCAGTGATGTAGCTATGTGATGCAAGTAGCTCTTGGCCACTTTTTAAAGTTGTTTTAAAGTAGCCCTCAGATAAAGAAAGGTTGGACCCCCCTGATGTAGTCCATACCACATTCATACCTGCCACCTTCCTTTAATGCCAACGTTACCTTTGTGTTTGTAGCCCGTCTGTGGTTGAGGACGACCTCAAGATGCTGTTTTCCACCTCAGGAGCTATGGTCAAGGCCTTCAAGTTCTTCCAGTGAGTCCTTGAGTTTACTGTCCCTGTCTCTGTCTCTCAGACAGCCCTCTCTCATCCCAGAGTCCCTCTGTCCCTGTCTCTGTCTCTCAGACTGCCCTCTCTCATCCCAGAGTCCCTCTGTCTCTGTCTCTGTCTCTCAGACTGCCCTCTCTCATCCCAGAGTCCCTCTGTCTCTGTCTCTCAGACTGCCCTCTCTCATCCCAGAGTCCCTCTGTCCCTGTCTCTGTCTCTCAGACTGCCCTCTCTCATCCCAGAGTCCCTCTGTCTCTGTCTCTGTCTCCCAGACTGCCCTCTCTCATCCCAGAGTCCCTCTGTCTCTGTCTCTCAGACTGCCCTCTCTCATCCCAGAGTCCCTCTGTCCCTGTCTCTGTCTCTCAGACTGCCCTCTCTCATCCCAGAGTCCCTCTGTCCCTGTCTCTGTCTCTCAGACTGCCCTCTCTCATCCCAGAGTCCCTCTGTCCCTGTCTCTGTCTCTCAGACAGCCCTCTCTCATCCCAGAGTCCCTCTGTCTCTGTCTCTGTCTCTCAGACTGCCCTCTCTCATCCCAGAGTCCCTCTGTCCCTGTCTCTGTCTCTCAGACAGCCCTCTCTCATCCCAGAGTCCCTCTGTCTCTGTCTCTGTCTCTCAGACTGCCCTCTCTCATCCCAGAGTCCCTCTGTCTCTGTCTCTCAGACTGCCCTCTCTCATCCCAGAGTCCCTCTGTCCCTGTCTCTGTCTCTCAGACAGCCCTCTCTCATCCCAGAGTCCCTCTGTCCCTGTCTCTGTCTCTCAGACTGCCCTCTCTCATCCCAGAGTCCCTCTGTCTCTGTCTCTGTCCTGAACTCTCAGCCTTCCCTTCAACTTCCTTTTCTTATTCTGAAATGTTTATCGCTGACATCGCTGTATTGTTGTTGGTTGGTGTGTGTGTTTGTGTGTGTGTGTCTTTGTGTTTGTGTGTGTGTGTGTCTGTGTGTGTGTGTGTGTGTGTGTGTGTCTATCTCTGTGTGTGTGTGTGTGTGTGTGTGTCTATCTCTGTGTGTGTGTGTGTGTCTATCTGTGTGTGTGTGTGTGTGTGTGTGTGTGTGTGTGTGTGTGTGTGTGTGTGTGTGTCTATCTCTGTGTGTGTGTGTGTGTGTGTGTGTGTGTGTGTGTCTATCTGTGTGTGTGTGTGTGTGTCTGTGTGGGTGTGTGTGTGTGTCTATCTCTGTGTGTGTGTGTGTGTGTCTGTGTGTCTATCTCTGTGTGTGTGTGTGTGTCTATCTCTGTATGTGTGTGTGTGTGTGTGTGTGTGTGTGTGTCTATCTCTGTGTGTGTGTGTGTGTGTGTCTGTATGTCTGTGTGTCTATCTCTGTGTGTGTGTGTGTGTGTGTCTATCTATCTCTGTGTGTGTGTGTGTGTGTATATATGACTGTGTGTCTGTATGACTGTGTGTGTGTGTGTGTGTGTGTGTGTGTCTATCTATCTCTGTGTGTGTGTGTGTGTGTGTGTGTGTGTGTGTGTGTATATGACTGTGTGTCTGTATGACTGTGTGTGTGTGTGTGTGTGTGTGTGTGTGTGTGTGTGTGTAGCTGCAGCCCTGTCCAGCTGATGAAGGGGGGTCATTATTGAGGTTCCTGCTGTAACGTGTTGCTGCTTTCTTCCTCCAGGAAGGACCACAAGATGGCTCTGATCCAGATGGGCTCGGTGGAAGAGGCCGTGGAGGCTCTCATCGAGTTCCACAACCACGACCTGGGAGAGAACCACCACCTGCGGGTTTCCTTCTCCAAATCCTCCATCTGAGCCTGGGACTCCGGCGTCTCAACCCTCGCCTCCACGGCGTCCACTACACTCATCATCATTCCAACGCATGTCCAACGCAGAAAACCCCCCACTGGGAAGTCTGGTGTGCATGATGTTAAATTATTTTTGTAAACTCATGTTTAAGTTCTTTGCCTTCAAAGAGGATTAGGGTCATTGTTAGAAACACTAGAGTCAGAAGTCTGGATTTAATGTCAGTGAAAGTCTGGGAATAAAGTCAGGATTCTCAGTTTGTCAGCATTTCTTTGGAATAACTTAAAATTATCAGATTATAGTCAGAATTATGACTATGATCACGTTCGTATATTTGTGTCCTTTAAGCCACTCTTGCCTTTTGACTTTATTCCCAGGATTAAGGAATTAAAGTCACTTGTTTAAGGTAATTTTTCGTCAACGCCAACAAACATTTCGGCTACGTTGAACGCGTAGCGTCTGCGGACCGTTAGCGGAGCGGACGTGCTGCTGAATGTATCTTTTAACCGCCTCCACCTGCAGCGCCGCACGGCGAAGGATTGTGGGAGTCACAGGCGAGACGGAGAGCTTTCCTTGTGGGACTGTTGCGCGTGTGTGTGTGTGTGTGTGTGTGTGTGTGTGTGTGTGTGTGTGTGTGTGTGTGTGTGCGCCTCTGTGTGTGTATGCCTGTGCCTCTGAGTGTGTGTGTGTGTGTGTGTATGCGTGCGCGCCTGTGTGTGTGTGTGTGCGCGCCTGTGCGTGTCTGTGGCCTCCCGTAAAAACCATAAATAGAAGACTGTCCTGTTGTTACGCACCACTACGCTGCTGTCTGTCCGTGGTCGCCAGTTTCATGTGTTATAGTGGAAGCGTTCACATACGTTACGATGCAGTGTAGCAGGGTGTACCACGGCCTAGCAGGGCGTACCACGGCCTAGCAGGGCGTGGCAGGGCGTACCACAGCCTAGGAGGGCGTAGCAGGGCGTACCACAGCCTAGGAGGGCGTACCACGGCCTAGTAGGGCGTAGAGCAGGGCCACTGCGGCAGCTGCAACCAATCCTCCGCAGATGTTACGCTGCAATGTAGCCGGCCCGTTAAGTTGTTAAAATTCCGACTTTATTAACTCCGACTTCTTCCTTTCGTGTCAGATTCCCAGTTCTCCTGTGGACCTAATCCTCTCCTTTGAAAGTTCCCCCTTTAAATATCTCCCGCCGACAACGTTTTGGGGGGGAAATCCTGAACGTACCCTCAAGCCGTCGGTTGGTAGTCCACGCTGCCGTCGCCACGTTTAGAAAAAGGCCACGTTTGGCCTTCAAATGATCCCTGTGCCTTATCCCCCCGAGTCAGAATAACCTCGAAAAATCTCCCATCATGCCTCTGTAAATTGGCAAAGAGCAGGTTTACAGTTGAGAAAGGTTTACTGTTGATGTACTACAGATATATATCCTTATTTTATGTGTATTTTATTGGTGTTGTAGTGTTTTTGTACTGCTGGTTACTGTAGCGTCAAACGTGACAACTGTTGACTTGTTTTAGCGGGTTTGCTGGACCTTTTTTAGATGCTCCTTATTCCTTACTTTCCCCCTTTGATTTTCTGTATTTTCATGTATGCAATCACGTTTTATTCAAATCAAATATTGTAGCAATATTTTAATCATTCCTGAACTTTTCCTTGTTTGGTTTTTTATTTTTTGTTGTTGGTGTCTCGGCGGTTTATTCTCCTGCTGCCTTTCTACGATCTGAATGTTGTTTTGTTTTCTGTCGGGTTTGTGATTTAGCTCGTCTCTGGCGTAGCCTCTCTGAACGGTTTTTATTTATAAGTTTGTGATCCACTACAGCTGAAACCAAAAACGGCCTTTTAGATGCAACCAAACCCGCCGCCTGCCTCAGGTTTCTGGTTTTAAAGAACACAGAAAGATGATGAACTGGTTAGAGGGTAACTACCTGGACCCTGAGTGACTGATGGGAACGACAATCTGTCAAAGTGGTCCAGTGTTGAGCCACATCGCTGTAACAGGCAGCCACAAACAGGCTGTAATGTAACCCTAGAGGACTGATGTTCAGCAGCAGTTAGTCACTAAAAGTTCTGTTGTTGTTGCTGACAGACTCAGATTATTATTCTAAGTGTGTGACAACATTATGGGATGGATCCCTACAGAGATAGACCTTTTAGTCAAAGAGTAAGATCCTTTTTTTGAACAGAAAAACATCCGCAAAATTGCGTTCGCTAAACCCACCAGACTCCATGTAAATAATCAGCACTTTTATCATCGTTAAGCACACTTCATTCAAAGTGGACAGGAACAAAACAAAAACTAAGAAAAGCCTTTTTGGGTCGTCTTTCCACTTTTTCAACCATCACAGCTCTAGTTTTGGTTGAAATACACACTTAGTTTACAAATTTACATGTAGAAATATGCTGGCTCTATACACGCTAAAAGTCCTGATTATTTACATGGAGTCTGGTGGAAATATGCTGGCTCTATACACACTAAAAGTCCTGATTATTTACATGGAGTCTGGTGGGTTTGGTGATGGTGATTTCGGGGCTGTTTCATGTTAAACTAAAAGGATCTTACTCTTTAACTAAAAGGTCTATCTCTGTAGGGATCCATCCCATAATGTTGTCAGACATTTAGAATAATAATCTGAGTCTGTCAGCAGCAACAACAGAACTTTTAGGGGACGTAAATACAAGCTGCACACTTACATTACAGTTTGGTTCTCAGTTAATACTGGACCAATGTCAAAGACTGTTGTTCCCATCAGTCACTCAGAAACATGGAGACGGTAGTTACCCTTTAAAGCCTCGCTGGCGTTTTCCTGTGGGACTGTTTAAGTTAATTTCTCGACTGCTTCTCTGGGTTCAGCCCACCTCTCGCAGATGTAACGCGGAGTGCCTTGAACGCATCAGCGCCAAGTCGGACATCAGGTATTAATTCCTCTTTTGTTTGATGGAGAAGAAGCCCCGCAGCCGTCGCTAATTTTGCTGAAACCAGAAGGTTTATCTGTGTGTCTTAATATTATTACATCGACATTCCAGCTGCTCAGATGTCCGCCTGAACTTCAGCGCCTGAACTGAAGCGTTCCTCCGAGTCGTGATGCATTCAGCGCCCCTGGGAGGTTGGGTAGATGAGACTTCGCTGTCTAGAGCTGCACTGATTAATCCAGGAATCTGAATATCTTTGAGATTGTGGACAAAACAAGACATTTGAGGACTCAGGCTTTTTGGGAAAACTCCACCAGACTCCATGTAAATAATCAGGACTTTTAGCGTGTATAGAGCCAGCATATTTCCACATGTAAATGGGGGAATTAAGGGTTTATTTCAACCACACACACACACACACACACACACACACACACACACACACACACACACACACAGACTGAGACAGACACATGCACACAGACACACGCACACACACACAGACTGAGAAACACGCACACACAGACACACACACCGACTAAGAGAGACACATGCACACACACAGGGACACACAGACAGGGACACACACACACACGATAGTTTTGTACCTTTGTGTTTGTGTCGGACAATGAAACGCACAAAGTCCAGTGTTCCTGACACAGTTACAGGTTCTTCCCAGGGGACTTGAATGCATCGCGGCCCTTCAGGCGAGACGGGACCAGTCAGTCAGCGGTGGGGGGGGGGGGGGGGGGTTGAACTGTACATAGGTGTTTTATACCACAGTTAGGTGTCTGAGAGCTGATTGGTTGGTGGTTTTGTATCTGATGTATATTTTGATTCAAAGTGTGCGACCGGTTCTGAGCCTTTACACTGTTTGTGTTACAAAGACAAAAACCAGATTAAATCACTTTTATCTAAAAACTCTGACCAGTTTGTTGTTTTCAAGTTTGTTTTTGAGGTTTTTTTTCGATGTTTGAGCCCAAAAATCTCCACTTCAGCAACACTCACACACACCACAGTATCCTCTCTGACTCGATGTTCTCAAGATTTTTGTTCACATAGAAAGACAAACTTGGATATTCACTCAAATTAAAGTGGTACATTTTACAACTTCTGGCAATTACAACTTTAATCTGGAAATATTACCCCATGGTATAAACACTCAAACACAACAGACTCACTGTCTCACACACACACACACACAGAGACACACACACACACGGAGACACATACACACACAGAGAGACACACAGACACACACACACACACACACAGAGACACACACACACACACACGGAGACACACACACGGAGACACAGACACACACACACACACAGAGACACACACACACACGGAGACACACACACACACACACACGGAGACACAGACACAGACACACACACACACACACACACAGAGACACACACACACAGAGACACATACACACACACACACACACCCACACACACACAGACTCTGGCCACCACTGCCTGATAGCCACGGGGCAGCAGGTCTGACAGACGTTATATGATGAATAAAGTGGCCTTGTTCCTTACGGTACGCCGCCTCCAGTCCAGCTTACTGTCAGGATGCACACCAACCGAGGTCCCTCTGGTTAACGTCTATTAATCATAACATCAGTTATCTCTTTCCACATCAGAGCTGACGTGTGCCGGGGAATCTGAACCAGCAGGTGGCAGCAAACACTCAGACACACAACAGATTCACTGTGACACTGACACACACACACACACACACTCAGACACACACACACACACACACTATCAAACGTTACTATGAATACTGTCAGGAGGAGATTTATGTCTGTCTGGATCAACAACAGAACATTTCCAGGATAACCTTCCTCTCTCTGAGTCTTTTTGTTCTCTTCAGGAAACGACGACAAGCTTTAAACTGGCGAGCTACACGCTGAAAATATCAAGTTTAGAAGAACATTTGGACAGGTCAACAAGTCAGACCTGCTTGGTTCTTTCAGGGAATGACTGTACAGATTTATAAAGAATATGTTTAGGTCATTTCCTCTGTAACTGGGAGGTTTTGGGACTGATTGGTGGGATTACTGTGGACGAAGTACACACAGAGATACACTGGTAAGAGCCAATCAGGTTTAACCATGTATCCGCTAATTTAAATATCTCACGGTAGTGTATTGTGTCAACAGTTAACTTCATTTAATATTGGATGTGGCGTTTTCTTTTGAACAAGTTCCTTCCTGAGACTGTTTAGCAGAGCCACTGTCGCTCCGTCCGGAGCTTAGCGACCACAGAGACGATTGTGATTGGTTTAAAGAAATGCAAACAACCCAGAGAGTTTGTTTCATCTATCCCAGAATGCATCTGTGGTGTAGCCAGACCTTCCTCTGGAGTAGACCTGGGCATTGTATGCACATCCGGCCCTTTGGGCAGCCCTAACCGGCCCGCGTGAGGTCAATGGGAAGTTAGCAATCAAACGTAAATACGTGTACATCATGCATGGAATACACCTGCATTGCTTTTATGTTTGGTTCCATATGCCATTATTGGCGTGTTATCAAGACTCATACTCACTATTTAGCGTGTTTATTAATGCCGTTTATAATTCCCTTGCGATTACGTGTGAATTGACGCCGTAGCAAGTAGTATGAAAGGCCGAAAATCTACGTAGGGAGGTTGGTCGGGGAGGTGGATAGGTCAAACACAGGACTTTCACCCAGGAGACCGGGGATTGCGTCCCGCGTGTCACGTTTCCTAAACCCAACCCCGTTCTTCTTTTTCTAAACCCAACCGTTTGTCCGTTTCTTGTTTTCCTAAAACCCGCGTGTGACGTAGTCTCGCGATAACACGTAGCCTCGCGATAACACGCCACCTGGCTTTAGAAAGCGCCTCCTGGCTTTAGAAAGCGCCACGTGGCTTTAATGGCACACACACAATAATTTGAAACGCCACGACAATACTAAACACGCAGAGAAATCCAACCAACAACATTTTTGTCCCGCTACTAATCACGGAGCGTTGCCAACACATGCACACAAAATACATCAAAACGTGTGTAATAATCGGGAATGGTGTGCTATGACTTTTCTAAGAAATCGGCAAAAAGCGGCACAAAATTTCCCATAGACTAATGGGAAATCTTCGGGAAATCACTTAACATCGCTCAAAATAACCCCTCTCTAGGGCCATACTGTACCGCCATACTTTAAAGGTGCTGTAGGGAGGATTGTGAAGATCCAGGACTTAGCCAAAAAATGTTAACATCAGCAACTTCTCAGTCCCTCCGCCGCTTTCCGCTAAAGCCCAAAACAGTCTCCTAAGCCCCTCCCCCCACAAGGGAGAATGAATGCATGTGCATGAGCAGTGATTGACACGCAGTTAGACACCCCCCCTGGCCCTGATTGGTGCATCTGAACAGTTAGACACCCCCCCTGGCCCTGATTGGTGCATCTGAACAGTTAGACCCCCCCGGCCCTGATTGGTGCATCTGAACAGGGAGCTGCTCCAGGCTGTAGGTGGAGCCAGAGGAGCTGGATTTATTTTAATGACCTGCTTCCTGTAGTTCTACTGGAACATAGGGTCAGTTTCAGCAAATATGACAGAAAGGTAGTTTTAGAAGTCTTACCCACTGCACTTTTAAAGGATTATAATTTGAATCGCCACTACAATACTAAACACAAAGAGAAATACAACTTGATTGATGCTGAGCGGCCACGGACATCTGCAGCTCTGCTAGTTCAGCTGCAAACGCAACAAGGCTGATTTACCACCAAGCATCAAGACCAGCTTTGTGATTTCCCACAAAAATCGCCAAAACCAATAAGCCATTTTCTGAAGTGGAGTTTATTAAAGAGTGTTTGGGAGACTCTGCTGACCTGATATGCCCAGAGAAAAAAAGAGGAATTTCAGAATATGCTGCCTGCCTGACATAAAATTAATATTGAGCAGAATATTGAGTTCATCCTATCGGTCCGCGGCCCTCCTCAGCAGTCCGTGTTTCTCATGGGGTCCCTTGGGGAAATTAATTGCCCCCCCTGTTCTGGAGGATCCAACAGAGAAAGTGAAGTGTTAGTCGTGTGGAACGACAACAGAAGATCTGAAGGAAGTTCATCTCCGTGTCTTCTTATCCCCCCCGAACAAAGAGGGATTGTGGGTATAAAAAAAAGAAGAACCGGCGGCCGGCAAGCCAGCTTTATTTCACAGGAGCTGTTCCAGTCTGAACATAATCCTCCAACACACACACACACACACACACACACACACACAGATAGAGACACACACACACACAGACACACACACACAGAGACACACACACACACACACACACACACACACACACACACACACACACACACAGAGACACACACACACACACACACACACACAGAGACACACACACACACACACACACACACACACAGAGACACACATACACACACACACACACATACACACACACACATACATAGACACACACACACACACAGAGACACACACAGACACACACAGAGACACACACACACACACACAGACAGACAGACAGACACAGAGACACACACAGACAGACACATAAACACACACACACAGAGACACACACACACACACACACACACACACACACACACAGACACACACACACACACACACACACACACACACACACAGAGACACACACACACACACAGACACACACACACACACACACAGAGACACACACACACACACAGAGACACACATACACACACACACACACACACAGAAACACACACACACACACACAGAGACACACACAGAGACACACACACACACACACACACACACACACACACACACACACAGACAGACAGACACAGAGACACACACAGACAGACACATAAACACACACACACAGAGACACACACACAGACGTCACTTAGAAATGTCCATTCCCCTCCATTATAGACAGAATACCAGCTGAGATCAGTTGCATTGTTCTTTTAATCAGGGCAGCAGTTTTCAGATTACATCATGTGCTTACTAGGGATGGGCGTATCGATCCTGTGGTATCGATAAATATTGAGTCTTGAGCGCGTCGACCACGGCGAATTCCAAAGGTCAAAAAAGGGAACAACAACGTTGTCAGAAGGTTGCTCCCACACCCTGTGCTGTCTGTATCTCACCTGATGTGTTTACAGCAGTGTATTCTAATCATTTTACAGATGTACGGACTTGGACGGAAATAAAAAACCTCCATTCTAGCCTCTGTAACTCTGTCAGTAAGGGCTCTGACGCACAGAGCTGATTATCAGCCGTCTGACCGTCTGGCGAGGTCGGTGACTCGAGTCTGGTCGGTGTGTTCGTGCCGTCATCCGTCTGAGGAGCCAGTCCTTCCAGAAAAATACAGAGTTTTTTTGTGATTGTTTTGGGCAAAACTCCTTGATTATGCGGCACGTTTTCTTAAAAAATGTGATGGAATATGCGGGATATTTATGCAATTTTATGCGATGAAATTGCGGGAACTTTTTAAAACTGTGGTTTCATCGTGGCTTCATCGCGGGGTTTGCAGCTTTTCGATGATGTTCATGTCGCGTAATTACGTCACTTCATAACGTTCCCATGGCAACAGGGGAAAATGGCTGCTCTTGTGTGAAGTAAACGCAACATTTTTCATCTTTCTGTTAAGATATATGGGACTTCTTTGCAACGAAAATGCGGGGATTATGAAATCATGCAAGCCCCGCATATTTTGCGTGGAAATCTGCAATTTATGCGGCGAAGGTGCGGCGTATTTGAAAAAATGCGCCCCTGCATAAATATGCAGACTTTGGCTGATTATGCGTTGAATTATGGGATGGTATAATCACGCTTTCCTGGAGGGACTGAGGAGCTGTCGGCCTTCATTTTGGCCAACCTGACATGCTCAGTCAGAGACAGGACAGTCAGAGACAGGACAGTCAGAGACAGGACAGACAGAGACAGGACAGTCGGGACTCGCCCGGAAATGGGGAGCGGATGAGTCTCTCAACATCTGAGTAAAGTCTTTTAAACTGACCTTTGTTGATCTGAAATGAAGACAGATTCAGCAACTGCACGGCCTATTTCTCTCTTCAAATGTTTTCAGAAACACGTTTCGGTGAACTATTTCAGTCCAATACGAGATCGTATTCTGAACGAGCCGCCATGATGGTCGTTTTGAAATTTGGGAGTAGCCAGACTCACATGACGTGTTCGTCCAATCAGCTGCCGGTTTTCATTTTCTGGGAAACAATACAGAGCAGCGCCGCCTGCTGCTATGGAGACGTATTACGTGCAGAGCGTACGCTCAAGTCGGCGTCTCCTCGGTGTGTTTTGAGGCATTTTTTGGACCTCGGGGACCCGACTGATCAGTTCGACTGACTTTACGGCCGACGGTCGGCCGTCTGGACACTTCTAACAAAATCTTGAGAGTGTTTCCTCTCCAGTGAGATCAGGCTCACCCCAGAGAGTCAGAGTCTCTGGGAGCTGCACCACTTCTAATGTGGGTATGAGGGTTAGACCAGAAAGATTGAAAATTCAAGAGCTTCTTCAGCCACTTCTCTCTCTCGCTCTCTCTCTCTCTCTCTCCCTCCCTCCCTCCCTCTCTCTCTAAGGATGATGGACAGATCAGAGGAGAATCCCCCCCGGCTCTTTAATTAAAGATTTTCAGTTGATCTTTTTAAATCTCTGTCCTCCTTTAAGATCATTTACTTTCTTTCTTTATTCAAACTCTTTGAGTTCTTCCCTTCCTGTCCTCTCTCTCTCTGTCT
>NC_050183.1:23757769-23767769 GCF_008315115.2 Sander lucioperca
ACATTAGCTAGGTTATAACTTATTTACCAGTGGTTAAACCAAAGAGTATAGACGTACCCGTAACTTCTTTGGTTAAACTGTGCCGCTGTTAGCTAGCTAGCTAAGGTTAGCTAAAGCTAGCTTGATAGCACATCAAATTACGGTACAAATTAACGTTATAATTCGCGGTACAAAAATCATCACCGACTCCAAAATTAACCAAATATACATAAACAGGTGGCTTATATGTTATACAAGTATTGCAAGAGACTAATTTTCAACTTACATTTGTAATACTCCGTGTGTCTCGCTGTCGCGTATTCGGCCGCCATTATCGAAAGTATTTCACCTTTTGTTAGCTCCGCCCCTTCCGCTACGTAGCCAAGATGGCGACCGTTGAGGGTTGGAAAGTGTCCATCGATCCACACTCAACTTTTTGACCGTTATGAGTGCACCATCCAGGTACTTGTAGTGCACTGCATTTACCACACTTCGATGAGTGACAGATTGAGTGTACTCAAATAGCTAGTATAAGTACAGAAGTGCGCGATTTGAGACACACCTACTGTGTCATAGTAGAGGAATTACCGTATAGTACAGGAGAAGCTCTCAGGCAGTTTGGACTTCCATTAGCTTTTTAAGTTTAATTACATATGTCAGCGTATGTTAGCATATGTCAGCGTATGTTAGCATGTTAGCATATGTTAGCATATGTCAGCAAATTTGAGCCGGTCAGCATATGTTAGCATATGTCAGCGTATGTTAGCATGTTAGCGTATGTTAGCATATTTCAGCAAATTTGAGTCTGTCAGCAAATGTCAGCGTATGTTAGCATATGTTAGCATATGTCAGCAAATTTGAGCCTGTCAGCATATGTTAGCATATGTCAGCGTATGTTAGCATGTTAGCGTATGTTAGCATATTTCAGCAAATTTGAGTCTGTCAGCAAATGTCAGCGTATGTTAGCATGTTAGCATATGTCAGCGTATGTTAGCATGTTAGCATAAGTTATCATACTAGCATGTGTTGGCATATGTCAGCGTATGTTAGGATATAGTAGCCTTTTAGCATATGTTAGCATATTTGAGCCTGTCAGCGTATGTTAGCATATGTTAGCATATGTCAGCTTATGTAGGCATGTTAGCATATGTCAGCGTATGTTAGCATGTTAGCATATGTTCGCATGTTAGCATAATTTAGCATGTTAGCATATGTTAGCATATATTAGCATATGTCAGCATATGTTATAATTTAGCATGCTAGCATGTGTTGGCATATGTCAGTGTATGTTAGATTATATTAGCCTTTTAGCATATGTTAGAATAGTTGAGCCTGTCAGTGTATGTTAGCATATGTTAGCATATGTCAGCTTATGTAGGCATGTTAGCATATGTTAGCATGTGTTGGCATATGTCATCATATGTTGGGATATATTAGCCTTTTCGCATATGTTAGCATATTTTAGCATATGTTAGCCCGTGTTAACATGTTAGCATATGTTAGCATGTGTTAGCATATGTTAGCATATTAGCATATGTTAGCATATGTTATCCCTTGTTAACATGGTAGCATTTTTAGTTTTGTTGTTTTGTTAGGATCTCAGCATATGTTAGCATGTTAGCATATTAACATATGTTAGCATGTCACAGATATTAGCATGTTAGCCCGTAACATGGTAGCATATGTTAAAATATTTTAGCTCGTTAGTGTTAGCATGTTAGCATATATTAGCATGTTAGCGTAAGAGTAGTACTGATTTATAAATCCCTTTCTCAGACATGTCTTCTGAATAAATGATGTTCCCTGTGAGCTACTACACAGGAAGTGTTTAATTAATTATCGTTGACGATTATTGAAATAACTTGAACATAATGTTTCCATGTTTCACTCATTCATTCATATTTCAGCTCAGAGATGAATCTTTAATTCTTGTTTTTATAACAGCTCACAGATTAATGGAGCCGGAGCTCGCTATTAAACTTTCAGAGGATCCAGGAATATAGAGAGGGAGGGGGAGAGAAGGGGAGAGGGGGGGGGGAGAGAGAGAGAGGGAGGGGGGAGGGAGGGAGGGGGGGAGAAGGGGAGAGAGAGAGAGAGAGAGGGAGGGGGGAGGGAGGGAGAGGGGGGAGAGAGGGAGGGAGGGAGGGGAGAGAGAGAGAGAGAGACAGAGAGACAGAGAGAGAGAGAGAGAGGGAGAGAGAGAGACAGAGAGAGAGAGAGAGAGCGAGAGAGAGAGAGGGAGGGGGAGGGAGGGAGAGAGGGGAGAGAGAGAGAGAGAGGGGGAGGGAGGGAGAGGGGGGAGAGAGGGAGGGAGGGAGGGGAGAGAGAGAGAGAGAGACAGAGAGAGACAGAGAGAGAGAGAGAGAGAGGGAGGGGGAGACGGAGAGAGAGAGAGAGGGGGAGACGGAGAGAGAGAGACAGAGAGAGAGAGAGAGAGAGAGAGAGAGAAGCTCCGCCCCCCGCGGACGCACCGGGAGCAGCAGAGAGGAGCGAGCCGGTGACTGAGACGAACGCTCCTCCTGCAGCTGCAACTAAACTTTTCTTTCTGCTCCTTTGTTCTGGGTGTTCTCTGGTCCGAATCAGTCTGGCTCGGCTCGGTTTGGCTCCGTCTGCAAAGGCGGACAGAAGAGAGCGAAACACGGAAAGTTTGAGTCCAGAAACAGAGAGGGAGAATCGGGAGACTAGCGCTCCTGCAGCGGGACCAGAGACCCAGAGAGTCCGGAGACTAGCGCTCCTGCAGCGGGACCAGAGACCCAGAGAGTCCGGAGACTAGCGCTCTTGCAGCGGGACCAAAGACCCAGAGAGTCGGGAGACTAGCGCTCCTGCAGCGGGATCACAGACCCAGAGAATCCGGGGACTAGCGCTCCTGCAGCGGGACCAGAGACCCAGAGAATCGGGAGACTAGCGCTCCTACAGCGGGATCACAGACCCAGAGAATCCGGGGACTAGCGCTCCTGCAGCGGGGAGATTTTGGGGGAACGTCGCGGGGCTCCCGGTCGGAGCTCCGGGTTGCCCCAGCTAGATGTTAAAGCCTGAAAGAAGACATAAATCCTGAATGAGCTCCGGTAGTTGCCTGCTGCGGGTCCGACCCGGTTCTGACGGAGTACAAAAACATGAAACTTTTGGACAGTTTGTCCTCCCGGAGGCAGTTCTTCTGGACCCATGTGGGGGATTATTATCGCTGTGCCTGCTGGGAAATAAATCAGTTAAAGTGATGAATATTTTTTTTTTTTTTTTGATTAACTCTACATTCGTGTCTGTGTGCTCCTGAGAGATTTTCATGTGTTCTGGTTCCGGTTCTGGTCCCTGCGGGTCTCGGAGCTGATAAGAGAAGATACGCTGATGTTCAGCGGGGCGCCGCGACCCGCGCGGCCGCGCATGGAGCGCTGCGGGCGGCCGCTGCTGCTGCTGCTGCTCGGTCTGCTGCTCCGGTTCTGCTCTGCAGTCATCGACGACAGACTCGTCTCCGACCGGTACGCGGTCTACTGGAACAGCTCCAACCCCAGGTAGGACCCAGAACCCCCCGGTAGTGCCCCGGTAAGACCCGGTGTAACGAGACTGTCAAAGGACGGGATCACGTTATTTATTTGTTAATTTAAAAGGGACAGAAAAATAGAAAAACTGTGAAACGCTCCTTTAATCCCCCAAACTTTCTTTATAATCAAAGACAGACAGCCTTAGTACGGAAGATGATAAGGGCCAATGTGCAAACATGCATTTGATCAAAAGTGAATTGAAATTTTTGGCTCTTTTTTTAATTCTTTTGACCATTTTTTCAACATTTTATTTTTAAATTCATGGTCAATACACCTAATTTATTTGACATTATATCTAATTTTTAGAGTTAAAAAGGCAGAAATTGTGAATTATTTTGACTAATAGTTAAGATGAGAGGATGTTGAGCGGATCACAGACTGGTTCATGTCAAAGTTTGGTCAAAATGCTGTTCTAAAAAAACATTTAAACATGTTTATAAAATGTAATAAAACACCCAAAATTCAATAACAATAATCATTAATTTTACGTGCAACGAATGTTGCATGGGTCCCATATAACGTACATCATGCATCCATGTTATATTTGGGCATTTTGGTTCAAAGAAACCCATATTTCTGATATAAAAACGTTGAAAAGGGGTCAAATATGACCCGAGGAAAGACAAGGATTAAAGTTGAATAGGCTACTATTAGGCCTTCTTAATAATAAGATTAATACCCCGGTAAACTGTCAGAGACGGGATCAGTTGGAACAGAAATACCTTAAAAATGCTCTTTTTAATCCCCCAAAATGCTCTTTTTAATCCCCCAAAATGCTCTTTTTAATCCCAGACAGACAGCGTTGGTACGGAAGATGAAAAGGGCCAATATGAAGAATATTTTTGAGTTTAAAGTCAGAATTCTGACATGAAATGTTAATACCATTAGGCCCTACTTAACCTTTGTGTTGTCTTATGGGCGACCATGCACTTGTCTTCCTTCTGGGTCAAAATTATCACTTTTTTTGGACCGTTTAAAAAAAAATATTTTTGACAAATTTTCTGACATTTTTGTCACTGTTTTTCGTCACATTTTGTCAATTTTTTTGTCAATTTTTTCCCACATTTCCGATACTATTTTTCACTAACACCAACTTATTACCAATATTTTTACACGTATTTTTGAAATTCATGGTCATGAAATCTCATCTATAGGAGATTATACCTGATTTTGAAATGAGGAATGATTGTGACTAATTTTAGAGGAACGTATGTGTTGGTGGAGAATCTCAGACGTGTGGATGTCAAAGTCTAGTCAGGTTTTGAAACCATTTACATTTTTTCAAATGCCATAAAATTGAATACCTACAATGCAATGAAAGTAGTGATCAAGTACTTGCAATTGCACTTAATTTTTTAAGTAATTTGGTTAAAAAGAAACCCATATTTCTGATATAGAAGTTTTGAGAACGGCTCAAATTTGACCCGTTCTCAAAAGGAGGCGAAATAAGTTTAGAGACGGGATCAGTTGGAACTGTCTTTTTAATCCCCCCAAATTCTCTTTTTAATCAAAGACAGACAGCGTTGGTACGGAGGGGGTTTGGGGCCAATGTGAAGAATATATTTTTGAGTTTAAAAGTCAGAAAAATTTTCTTTTTATTCCTCTGAATTCTGACAATTCTCACGTTACAAAGAAGCATTTTGCAGAATTACGACTCGGTCCCGAGCCGGTTTTTAGACAATCTGTCAGAGGACGGGATCAGTCGGAACAGAAATACCTTAAAAATGCTTCCTTTTAATCCCCAAAACTCTCTTTTTAATCAACAACAGACTGCGTTTGTACGGAAGAACATAAGGGCAATTGTGCAAACATGTATTTGAGTTTAAAGTAAATAGATAGAGAGATAGAGAGAGAGAGAGAGAGAGAGAGAGAGATACATAGATACATAGAGAGAGAGAGAGAGAGAGAGAGATACATAGAGAGATAGATAGATAGATACATAGATGGGGAGAGAGAGAGAGAGAGAGAGATACATAGAGAGATATATAGATAGAGAGATACTTTATACATCCCGAGGGAAATTTTAGGCATCCCGTAGCTTAGACAACCATAACCCAACAAACACACATACACACATATATCTCACATACATAAAAATCACTCACAGAAATTTAGATTTTTCATTTATGTAACCTTTATTTAACCAGGTAACCGTTGAGAACAGGTTCTCATTTGCAACGGAGACCTGGCCAAGACAAGCGTAGGCGTGCAAGACAACAAATAGTTTCTCATTCAATACAAATACAAAAACACAGAATACAAAATGCTGCATAACGTACAGAATAAGTGGGCATTACAAATGCAGGCATGTAGTGAGATGTAAGTAAGTAGATGGATGTGTAATATACATGAACAGAGAGTCTATATCACTGCTGAGATGGTGTAAGGAGACAGTAAACAGATGTAGTGGTCTAGTTAGTGAAGTAGATCAGTTATAACACAGTGTATATGAATAGAGGACAGAAGAGACAGTCTACAGTTAGTGCAGGTTGTGGTCTGATATTAAGTGATGTAGATCAGTGGGGGGGGGGGGGAAATCTCTCAGCACCTCACGATTCGATTCAGAGGCCAACAATTCGATTCTAAACCGATTATCGATGCATCTCAACAATTCTTTAATGTACATTTCCATGCATGATTTAAAAATATATACATAGAAATCTGAGTTTGCTACTCACTTCCTAGACAAAGATTAGATTTTTACACACATATATATATATATATATATATATATATATATATATATATATTTATTATTTGTCACACACAAGTTTTAATGAAATGTTATGTCTCCTGAGGTTTTTGTTTGGTAGTCGTTCCATGCTGAAGCCTTAGAGAGAAGACGCACCAGCCTGAAAATCGGGCGTCGGACCGTCTGGCGAGGTCAGTGACTCGAGTCTGTTCCGTGTGTCCCGTGCCGTCGGCCTTCATTTGGGCCGACCTGACTTGTTCAGTCAGAGACAGGACAGTTAGAGACAGGGCAGTCAGAGACAGGACAGTCAGAGACAGGACAGTCAGAGACAGGACAGTTAGAGACAGGACAGTCAGAGACAGGACAGTTAGAGACAGGGCAGTTGGAGACAGGGCAGTCGGAGACAGGACAGTTAGAGACAGGGCAGTCAGAGACAGGGCAGTCGGAGACAGGACAGTCAGAGACAGGACAGTTAGAGACAGGACAGTCAGAGACAGGACAGTTAGAGACAGGGCAGTCAGAGACAGGACAGTCAGAGACAGGGCAGTTAGAGACAGGACAGTCGGAGACAGGGCAGTCGGAGACAGGGCAGTCGGAGACAGGGCAGTCGGAGACAGGACAGTCAGAGACAGGGCAGTCAGAGACAGGACAGTCGGGACTCACCAGGAAATGGGGAGTGGATGAGTCTCTCAAAATCTGAGTAAAATCTTTTAAACTGACCTTTATTGATCTGAAATGAAGACAGATTCAGCAACTGCACGGCCTATTTCTCTCTTAAAATGTTTTCAGAAACACGTTTCGGTGAACTATTTTAGTCCAATATGAGATCGTATTCTGAACGAGCTGCCATGACAGTCTGGCTGTGAATTTCCGGAGAAACCAGACCCACGTGATGTGTTCGTCCAATCAGCTGCCGGTTTTCATTTTCTGGTAAATAATCAGACTGTTAATGGAAACAGTACAGAGCAGCGCCGCCTGCTGCTATGGAGACGTATTACGTGCAGAGCGTACGCTCAAGTCGGCGTCTCCTCAGTGTGTTTTGAGGCATTTTTTGGACCTCGGGGACTCGACTGATCAGTTCGACTGGCTTTACTGCCGACGGTCGGCCGTCTGGTTGGTGTGTCAGGGCCCTTAAACGTGCTCGTGAAGTCCCCTTCTCTCCAGTAATCCTCCAGGTCAGAGGCTCAGTCATGTCTAAAGGTGAATTGGCTTCTTAGAACAGGAAACATGAGGTGGTCAGATGTCATGTGATAAAGTAGATCAACAGCCTAGATGTGTTTTGCCTAATTATTTTATGTATGTCTTATTAGATCATGTGTGTATATACAAAGAAATGTTTTCCCTTTTGGCCATTTTTGTGTGTTTTTTTTCTGCCTAAACTCTAAGTTGTTGTCCATCATCCCGTCCTCTTTCAGTCACTCTGTTTTCTGATCTGTACTTGTCTGGAGACAGTCACTTTTAAAATCTTAAATAAAATAAATAATCGATTATTAACTTATCCGAATCGATAATCGAATCGTTCTAGAGAGAATCGCGATGCATCTAAGAATGGATTATTTTTCCCACCCCTATAGATCAGTAATAACACAGTAAGCAGAGCCGATCCGCCCTATACGCTCACTACGCAAGCTGCGTAGGGCCCCGCGAATTACTCGAGGCCCCGCCTCCCCCTCGTGTCATAGTCGTCAATTAATGTTTACAACATCCATGACAAAATGAAGCGAAATTATCCTTCTGGTCATGAAAAGAGGAAAAAAAACACCATGAGAGTGAATTGCAGGAACAACAATCAGGTAAACTTGTGTTCGGTCTTGCTAACCTAGCTGGGCAGGCAGGCAGTGCATCTCTTGGTCTGTGTCTAGCTGCTAATGCCAGTCACTTCCAGGGCTGTGTTTGGTGACTTTGTGCCTGACAAAAGTGAGAGTGAAATACAATTATTTATCACGTTTGATAAACGACAAAGTGCAACGGTGTTTGTTTACTGCAGCTCGGAAAAGATAACCGCGTCGGGGGTGTTATATGAAATATATGTGAAGACCAGACAGACTGTAGCCTACAATATATGGCCGTGAATGATGACACTCCTCATCAAAGTACACATTATACATACTTTTAAGAGTATCTAGTCTCAGACAATGTGTAGTTAAAAACTCTAAACAACTGCACTAATTATGCAAGATGGAAAGCAATGTATTGACAATTTGACATTGATTTATAGGCTATATTGAATTTAAAATGTTGATTAGCTGGACATACTGGTCAATATGGATGCACATCCCTCAGTAAATAATAACCATGAATCAAGAATTGCTTCAACATGCATAATAATAAATAAATAAAAACTTTAACATGCCATGGCAAGCCATTTTAGCTTTCATTCATTCACAGTTTATGCATTGTTGATATCAAAAATTAGATTTTTTTACTATTTGCAATGTGAATTCTTGATTGTTTTTACTAGTAGGGCCCCTTAGCAGAACTTTGCTTAGGGCCCCAGGGAGGTCAGGATCGGCACTGACAGTAAGCAGACGTAAAGAGTGAAAGCTGCTATGGCAAAGGTCTGGTAAGGACTGGCCGTGAGAAGGTGCTACGGTAGAGTGGCTGCAATGGTGGTAGTGCAAAAGTGAACAGTGCAATAGCTTATTATTAAATATTAACTATGACTATGTACATGATGACCACCTTTCTTTTAAGCTTCACATACACAACCTAGTAAAGAAGTTGAAATTGAAAATAGGTTTTTTCTTTAGGAACTAATCTTGTTTTACATTTTCTGCCAGAAAAAGGCTAGTCGATGCCACATTTCTCTCTATTATTGATTATGGTGATCTGCTGTACATGAATGCTCTATCACAGTGTCTTCAGATGTTGGATGCTGTGTATCATGGAGCTTTAAAGGAACACGGCGACTTATTGGGACTTTAGCTTATTCACCGTAACCCCCAGAGTTAGACAAGTCCATACATACCCTTCTCATCTCTGTGTGTGCTGTAAGGCTGTCTGACGGCTCCAGCAGCATCAGGCCATCACAGAACCTGCAGGTGAATGGTTCCAGTAATCCTACTGCTCCCAATAAGGGACAAAATAACGCCAACATGTTCCTATTTACATGTTGTGATTTGTAGAGTCACAGCGTGTACAAATAACAACGTAACAGGACACACAGCCATCTTCTAACTGTAAACATACTGGGAACTATATTCTCAGGCGGGCTTGCTGCAAAGCTAATCATTCCGCCTGAGTACTATATTCTTCCGCCTGAGAATATAGTTCCCGGTTAGTTTACAGTTAGAAGATGGCTGTGTCTCATGTTACGTTGTTTTTTGTACACGCTGTGACTCTACAAATCACAACATGTAAATAGGAACATGGTGGCGTTATTTTGTCACTTATTGGGAGCAGTAGGATTACTGGAACCATTCACCTGCATGTACTGTGATGGCCTGATGCTGCTGGAGCCGTCAGACAGCCTTACAGCACGCACGGAGATGAGAAGGGTATGTATGGACTTGTCTAACTCTGGGGGATACAGTGAATAAGACAAAGTCCCAATAAGTCGGCGTGTTCCTTTTAAGGATTATTTCAAATTGCAGACCCCTCACTCATCACCGTACACTTCTACTGCACAGTGAATTTACCCCCTCTGTCAAATCTCCGGCTTACTCACCTCTATATATTCATATATAAGGGCATTTTAGGCAGGCTCCCATATCTGAATTTCTTTCTTTTACACAGAGTACTCATGGTTTACGGTCCCAGAACACGATCTCGTTGAATGTACCTCAAGCCCTGA
>NC_050183.1:23770269-23772769 GCF_008315115.2 Sander lucioperca
CTGGGCCACATCATCAGGGATGAGGACATACAGCGCCAGTGCTGTAAATTATATGGACAAGTTAATATGTGTACTGAAGAAGTTAAAACGTCTCTTTTCAGAGCATACTGTACACCTCTTTATACAGCTCACCTATGGAGCAGCTACAGTAAAGCTAAAAGATAATAAGATGAAGGTGGCATACAATGATGCACTTAGAATCCTGTTGAAGTGTCCGAGATGGACCGGTGCTCGCCATGTGTTTGTGACCAGTAATGTTCCCACCTTCCATGCTGTGCTGAGGAATATTATGTACACATTCATGTGCCGATTAACAGTCAAAGACTGCAATCTTAACTGCCTTAACCAACCCTGCTTTATAAAACTTATGGCGTTTTTCCATTACATGGTACCTGCTCGACTCGCCTTGACTCGACTCGCCACACTGTGCGTCCATTTTCCGTTGCAGATTTTAGTCCCGCCTCAGCGTGGCTGGTCGTCTTGCCGGCTCGACGCACACACCAGCGCACAAGTATAACATCAGGCCACTTGAGTTTGTTTTACAGTTCTGTGGAGTAGAGTTTAGATTCTCGGCCCAACCCCGAGCCCGACCCGAGCCCGACCGGACCTCGGGTCGGGCTCGGGCCGTTATTTTTCCGCCACATCCGCGCCTGGGCCGGACCCTTGATCAAGCAAGAATTTTTTTTTTGCCATAATCAGAAATATTATAAATATATATATAGGCTATATAAAAGTAACAAATGTGTACAAAAGTTAGGCTGCAGTTACTAAATGCAGCACGTGTCATGCGCGGAGTCTCCTCCTCTCGCACGCATCACACCGGGAGCTGGAAGATGTAAAGAACAAAAGAAAAACAGGAGAATTAACTTTGAGCAAGTGTGAGGAAAGTCGGAGGTATGGAAGCAGTTTAAAGAAGTCGTGGGCAGAGACAACAATATGTTGTTCATCATTGTTTCTTTTTTTTTTTTACGTTTCTTCACTTGTGATCCGTTCCGTTCTGAATAAACTAACAGCAGTTTACAGCTTCGTCCTTGTTGTATTATTCTAAACAGATTTCTGTAGTTCAAACAACTCTGAATTGTAGTTGAGAACGTCAGTTATAACGGCCCACGTATTAAAAAATTGTCTGGTTTAAATCGGGCTCATAATTACAGTTAATGTTTCGAGCCGGGCCGGGCTCGGACGCAACGTGCTCGGGCTCGGGCAGGTTCGGGCTTGATTTTTTGGGCCGATCTAAGCTCTACTGTGGAGGCTCCACCAGAGCTTTCTCCGTAGCCTGTGTAAGTGGCCTGATGTTTATACTTGTGCGCTGGTGTGTGCGTGGAGCCAGCATGTGTGTGTGTACGTAGACTACGGTGAAAGCTCTGCTGGAGCCTCCGCAGAACTGTACAACAAGCGGCGCCGCTGTAAACTGCCGTGACCTAACGACACACACACACAGAACGTGGAAGGTGTGTTGATGCCAGAAGACACATTTAGTTTCTAAAGAAGCTGGAGGCAGCAACAAACACAGCTGGCTCAACTGTTTAAAAACAGCTGGTTTGTTCAGGACACCCCCGTCTGTCGCTTTCACGTCACCTTTTCGGCTCGCCTCAGCTCGCTGGGAACCTCGACTGAGGTGGTACTACATAAAGTACCTGTTAGCAGGTACCAGGTACTACATAAAGTACCTGTTAGCAGGTACCAGGGACTTTTTTTCGTAATGGAAAACCAAACAAGGCGAGTAGAGTCGAGGCGAGTCGAGCAGGTACCATGTGATGGAAAAGCGCCATTAGTGATACCAACTATACCTCCCAACTCTGGAAGCACTGGAACACACATCTGCATATGTTTTAAGTATTGTGCGTAACCATCTTTGTGTCTGTGTGTGTATGTTTTGTATGTTCCCTTTATGTAATATGTAGTAGACAGTATGTCTGTATGTTTTTATGTTTGTGTGTACCCTTCCTGTAATATGTTATGTGTACTTTTTAGGGCTGTCAAACGATTAATTTTTCTTAATCGCAATTAATCGCTGAATTTCTATAGTTAATCACGATTAATCGCATATTTTATCACATGATTAAAATTCTATTATTTAGCATTTCACAACAGATTTTAAGTCCATATTAACAATTGAAAGCCATTCTTACCAGTGGATCTTGATTGGGAATCGAATGAATGCAAAGAAAGTTACTTTATGAACTTGATTTTAAGATTTGTAATTATTTATTTACTGTAAACAAAAGAAAAATGTGTGAATCTGTCATTATTGCACAATTCCTCCAAGTACCTAACTAAAAAACTACAAATCCCTCTCCTTACTAGAGTCAATATAGTGTGTAGTAACTCCTAAATAGGGCTGTCAAACAATTAATTTCTTTTAATTTCTCTGAATTTCTGCGATTAATGCGATTAATAAAAATTAATCACATCGCGGCGGCCCTTAATCGCGATTAAGGTGTTAATGCTGACAGCCCTTATATATATATATATATATATATATATATATATATATATA
>NC_050183.1:23780269-23785269 GCF_008315115.2 Sander lucioperca
ATTTATATAGTTCTATTTTATAGTGATCCATTATCTGTTCAACACATGTTCTATTAAAGAAAAGATAGAAAATAAATATGTGTGTGTGCTGTAAAGTGGTTAGAAAAAATGAAATCAGAATCGGCTAAAATCGGTATCAGCTGGTCTAACTCAAAGAAAATCAGAAATCAGAATCGGCCTAGAAAGTTGGAATCGGTGCATCTCTACGTTGCTCTGCATCATCCATCTCTTCCTCTGACACTGAAACTCTGCTTATTAATTAACCTCTCTCTGTTTCAATAGTTACAACTGAATTAATCACACACACACACACACACACACACACACACACACACACACACACACACACACACACACACACACACACACACACACGGCATCATCCTAAAAAGCAGCCAAAATGTTGAAAATAATGCAGTAAACCCCCTACAAAAACGTTGACAAACACGAGAAAAAACATCGAAAAAATGTGGAAATTTTTTTACAAAGGCGACAAGCAATATGACAAATAAACGACAAAAACAGAAATGATGTAAATGAAAAATATGGTCAAAAAGCAACCAAAAGGGAAGGTCCATCGCTGGTCTGAAAGTGCATCCCTCTCTGTGTGTGTTAGAGAGTCTCTACCTTCATCACTATCAACAATATATATAATATATTATATATATTATATATATATTATAATATATTATATATACATTATAATATATTATATATATATTATAATATATTATCTACCTTCATCACTATCAACGTTATATTATCAATAGGGCTGTCAAACGATTAATTTTTTTTAATCATAATTAATCGCTGAATTTCTATAGTTAATCACGATTAATCGCATATTTTATCACATGATTAAAATTCTATTATTTAGCATTTCAGAACAGATTTTAAGTCCATATTAACAATTGAAAGCCATTCTTACCAGTGGATCTTGATTGAGAATCGAATGAATGCAAAGAAAGTTACTTTATGAACTTGATTTTAAGATTTGTAATTATTTATTTACTGTAAACAAAAGAAAAATGTGTGAATCTGTCATTACTGCACAATTCCTCCAAGTCCCTAACTAAAAAACTACAAATCCCTATCCTTACCAGAGTCAATATAGTGTTTAGTAACTCTTTAGTTTTCTACCTTCATCACTATCAACATTATATATTATATTATACATATATATTATAATATATTATCAACCTTCATCAGCAGGGACCTGGTGATGTTTACTGCCGAAAAGTTGTTTTGTCAGTCGGTCCATATACATGTCAGCACTATTTATTAGGCCGGTTACACACTGGACGCGTGGCGTGAGCGTGGCGTGAGCGTGGCGTGAGCGTGGCGTGAGCGTGGCGTTTCTGTTGCGTCTCAGAAGCGTGGCGGCTGCGTGGATTTTTCTGTGTCCTACCACCAGAAGCGTGTCTGACGCGGCGCTGCTGCTGCTGCTGCTGCTAGGTACAGGGAGGGCTGATCTCGGGACGGAAGGAAGGAAGGAAGGAAGGAAGGAAGGAAGAAAGGAAGGAAGGAAGGAAGGAAGGAAGGAAGGAAGGAAGGAAGAAAGGAAGGGAGGAAGGAAGGAAGGAAGGAAGGAAGGAAGGGAGGAAGGAAGAAAGGAAGGAAGGAAAGAAGGAAAGAAGGAATGAAGGAAGGGAGGAAGGAATGAAAGAAGGAAAGAAGGAAGGAAGGAAGGAAGGAAGGAAGGGAGAATTCAGCTTCGTTTTCGTTTCCTTCCTCCCTTCCTTCCTTCCTTCTTTCATTCCTTCCTCCCTTCCTTCTTTCCTTCTTTCCTTCTTTCCTTCCTTCCTTCCTTCCTTCCGTCCTCCCTTCCTTCCTTCCTCCCTTCCTTCCTTCCTTCCTTTCTTCCTTCTTTCCTTCTTTCCTTCCTTCCTTCCTCCCTTCCTTCCTTCCTCCCTTCCTTCTTTCCTTCCTTCCTTCCTTCCTTCCTTCCATCCTTCTCTGCATTTCTTTTCTTCCCTACGTACTTCCTTTCTTATGTCCCATCTTTTCCCACCCTTCCTTATTTATTCTTCCTTTATTTTTCTTCTATAGTAACCAAACAAACTATTCCCGTCTGTCTGTCTGTCTGTCTGTCTGTCTGTCTGTCTGTCTGAATATACCTGTGTGTCTGAGGCTCTTCTTTACTTTCTTATATTCTTCCTTTAATTTCCTTCTATCCCTCCTTCCTTCCTTCCCTCCTCCTTTCCCTCCTTCCTTCCCTCCCTCCTTTCCTTTCCTCCTCCTTTCCCTCCCTCCTTTCCTTCCTTCCCTCCTTCCCTCCCTCCTTTCCTTTCCTCCTCCTTTCCCTCCCTCCTTCCCTTCCCTTCCCTTCCCTCCTTCCCTTCCCTCCTTCCCTCCCTCCTTCCCTCCCTCCTCTTTCCCTCCTTCCCTTCCCTTCCCTTCCCTTCCCTTCCCTCCCTCCTTCCCTCCTTCACTCCCTCCTCCTTCCCTCCCTCCTTCCCTCCTTCCCTCCCTCCTCCTTTCCTCCTCCTTTCCCTCCCTCCTTTCCTTCCTTCCCTCCTTCCCTCCCTCCTTTCCTCCTCCTTTCCCTCCCTCCTTCCCTTCCCTTCCCTTCCCTCCTTCCCTTCCCTCCTTCCCTCCCTCCTTCCCTCCCTCCTCTTTCCCTCCTTCCCTCCCTCCTCCTTCCTTCCCTTCCCTTCCCTTCCCTTCCCTCCTTTCCTTTCCTCCTCCTTTCCCTCCCTCCTTTCCTTCCTTCCCTCCCTTCTCCTTCCCTCCTTCCCTCCCTCCTTCCCTTCCTTTCCCTTCCCTTCCCTTCCCTTCCTTTCCCTTCCCTCCTCCTTCCCTCTCTCCTCTTCCCTCCCTCCTTCCCTCCTTCCCTCCTTTCCTCCCTCCTTTCCTTTCCTCCTCCTTTCCCTCCCTCCTTCCCTCCTCCTTTCCTTCCCTCCCTCCTTCCCTCCTCCTTTCCTTCCCTCCCTCCTTCCCTCCCTCCTTCCCTCTGCAGGCTGGAGGTTTTTTTCCGTGTGGAGTCGAGCGAGAAGCCAGCTGCTGTTTTACGAGCCTCAGCTTCAGTCTGAATTTAAATCTGACCTACTTTTCTTTTTGGGAAAGCGTGAATCTGTTTTTCTTCTTGGAGGAGGGGTGTGTGTGTGTGTGTGTGTGTGTGTGTGTGTGTGTGTGTGTGTGGAGGGGAGAAAGAGGGGGAGACAGGAAACTGTGTAAGGAGACTTCTCTCCAGATGGAGGGGAAGCTCCGGCAGATCCTTTTCTTCCACATTTTGGTTAATTTTTTGGTCGTTTTTTTGTCGTCTTCTTTCACCGTGTTTTCCGGCGGTATTTGTCTCATCTGTTGACGTGTTTGTGGCTTCGTCAGGATTCAGAGTCTCAGTTCTTCTGGAAGTTTGTTTCTAATGTTCATCGTCCTTCAAAATCACTGCTTTGATTGAATTTTGAGTTGTTTTATTCAATTTTATACGGTTTCTAAACAGTATTCTGACTCAGCTTTGACGAGTCTGTGATTATCCATCAACATACATTCCTCTAATATTAGTAAAAATATTTCATTTCTGCTTTTTTGACTCAAAATTAGGGATAATTTAAAAAAATCACACAACGTTTATTGACCGTGAATTCCGAAAACAAACAAAAATGACAGAAAAAGTGTCAAAAAATGGACAAAAATGACAGAAAAAGTGTCAAAAATGGACAAAAATGACAGAAAAAGTGTCAAAAAATGGACAAAAATGACAGAAAAAGTGTCAAAAAATGGGACAAAAATGACAGAAAAAAGGTCAAAGTCACCGAAAAAAACCATCCCAAAATTGTTAATTTTCTATTTTGACCCAAGAGGACAACAAGAGCATGGTCGGGGGGGAGACAACACGAGGGTTAACCGGAGAACATGTTTTCCAGGGAAGAAAGGGTCCCAGAGAGAGAGAGAGAGAGAGAGAGAGAAAGAGAGAGAGAGAGAGAGAGAGAGAGAGAGATGAAGCTCTGGTAGACTTACAGCCTGACTAAAGATCTTTCTTCTCTCTTCTCGTCCCCGCCCTCCGATGCCAGGCCGTTCCTTTCATTCATTCATCACCTGACACAAACTAAATCTGCCTTTTCTCTGCCTCTCGTCCTCCCACCTGAGCCGGAGCGGCCGCGTTGTGTCGGCGCTGTGTCGGCGTCTGCGTCTGCAGCTCCAGAGTTAATGGGATTATGCAGATGGCAGCGCTCCTAAAGAGCCCGTTTCAAGTGTTTAATGGAGATTATGGAAACGGTCGGGCGGCTCAGACCCTCGCTGGCTGAATGAGAGGAGGCACAAAGGGAAGAAAAGAAGCAGCTGGCGGGACGGGGAAGTCGGGGTGAAGGGTCGGCCCGCTGACTGACGGCTCTGAAGCTCCCTTCACAAAGTTGTTTTTGGTCCCAAAATATCAGAAAAATGGTGAAAAATGTGGATCAGTGTTTCCCAAAGTCTCTCTACATACTACTCTCTACTGCTGTCTCTCTACTGTTGTCTCTCTACACACTACTCTCTACTGCTGTCTCTCTACATACTACTCTCTACTGTTGTCTCTCTACACACTACTCTCTACTGCTGTCTCTCTACTGCTGTCTCTCTACATACTACTCTCTACTGCTGTCTCTCTACTGCTGTCTCTCTACATACTACTCTCTACTGCTGTCTCTCTACTGCTGTCTCTCTACATACTACTCTCTACTGCTGTCTCTCTACTGCTGTCTCTCTACATACTACTCTCTACTGCTGTCTCTCTACTGCTGTCTCTCTACATACTACTCTCTACTATTGTCTCTACATACTACTCTCTACTGCTGTCTCTCTACATACTACTCTCTACTGCTGTCTCTCTACATACTACTCTCTACTGTTGTCTCTCTACACACTACTCTCTACTGCTGTCTCTCTACTGCTGTCTCTCTACATACTACTCTCTACTGCTGTCTCTCTACTGCTGTCTCTCTACATACTACTCTCTACTGCTGTCTCTCTACTGCTGTCTCTCTACATACTACTCTCTACTGCTGTCTCTCTACTGCTGT
>NC_050183.1:23789856-23825916 GCF_008315115.2 Sander lucioperca
CCCTAATAATTTGGATGCAGTTCTATATATTAAAGAGCACTGTTGTGACTTTAATTATTATTTAAGCCTCTATTTGAGTGATTCAGACTGCATATCCACACTTAGAAGAGCACTTTTGTGACTTCCACTTAGTTTCAACTGTTGAATGTATTAAGAGCACTGTTGTGCCTTTATTCTGAAAAAAACAGGAACTTTTATTGTGAAGGACTAAAACACGTGATTACGTACTTCCTGCCTGTCTGTCAGATTGCTGCCAGCCTTACTTGCCCGTGCCGCTGTGTTGCTTGAGGAATGAAAGACGCAAATGAGTATGTATGCAGACTTGATAAAGGCCTATGAGGTTGAAACGTACGTCGTCGAAATAAAACTACTCAAGACCATCACGTTACTCTTTTGAGTTTATTCCATTTTTTGGAAGTGTCTTTTAAAGTTTAAATGTCCGTGAGAGGCACAAAATGGCGACTCCAGGTCGAGACTGCAGCCTGTTAGCTGTTAGCTACAGCTACAGCTACAACCAGGAGAGATGGCTGACCGCTACCAACCTACCGGTAAGGATCCAACTCTTGGCCACGGGGGTTCTCCATTACGCCGCGATCGTCGGACCTGCACCATGAGAGACGACCGGAGCGCCATGATGAGCCAGGGATGCCGTCTGCGCCAGGGTCGCTGCTGGAGCCTTGTTCGGGCCCGCTCCGCTACCCGACGGCCTGTTGTTTCCACCAGAGGGATGATACCGACCGCAGCTGCAGCCCGCTGCACTGCACGCCTCGCTGGGGCCCGTGTTTGGCCTGCCCGCCTGGGATCAGAGACGGACTAGAAGACACCTAAAAGGAAGATTTTCTATTATAACAGAGGTTAAAAAGGTATCCTGGGCTTACAGATTGGTGACAGTTCATTTATAGTTTATATTCACCTCTGATACAGCAGAAATATAATCTAATAATGTAAGATATACATATATAAGCATTGTTTATTGCATTTATAAGTACATTTTTTGTTCATATTATACTTACCTGAGATGCAGCAACAACAGAGTACCTATATATGTGGTTGGTTAAGCAATTTATTGCACATTCCTAAATACATTTTGGTTATATTATACTTACCTGAGATACAGTACCTGTGGAGAAAAAACAGGAGAAAAAAGAGTTTTACTCACCTGACACATCACAAGGTTGATTAAGCAATTTATTGCATATTCCTGAATACATTTATGTTATATAATACTTACCTGAGATACAGTACCTGTGGAGAAAAAAGAGTTTTACTCACCTGACACATTCACAAGGTTGATTAAGCAATTTATTGCATATATTTGATATATACTCATTCTTGTCGGTGGATGAGGGGGCTTGATGAGGGACGGGGAGTCCAGGGTGTTTTGGCTATGCTGTCAGTAGTGAGTGCATTTAAGGTCCCGGTGCAATTCGTAAGTCACCGGGACCCCTTGATTTAATCCCTATACCGCCCGGACTCAACAGCACCTGCCTTGGCCCCCCTGTCCTTTCTGAGAGGCCTCCCCTCCACTGCTCCTCATAATTTAGGATGTACTCTGTTGGCATACAGGACTGAACTTGGTTTTCCAGGACAATTTCTGTTGTTATATATTTGTATAGAGAACTTAATAAGTTACAATATATGATGTGATGGTCCAGTGATTTCCCAGCCGAGCGAGGTAAGGGCTTTTGGCAGCGTTCTTTTCACAGGCACAAACCAATTTCTATTATAACAGTCTTTTAGACTTACCTTCACTGATGATCTTTTGACCCAGCATTTATTAGAAGGTCTTTTGACCCAGTCTTAACTAGACGGTCTCTTGACCTAAACCTAACCAGATGGTCTTTTGACCTAATCTTAACCAGACGGTCTTTTGACCTAATCTTAACCAGATGGTCTTTTGACCTAATCTTAACCAGACGGTCTCTTGACCTAAACCTAACCAGATGGTCTTTTGACCTAATCCTAACCAGAGGATTTTTGAATACACCTTACCTGTTTTCCTGAATTCTGAACTTAACCAGTTGAACCCCTAATAATTTGGATGCAGTTTCTATATATTAAAGAGCACTGTTGTGACTTTAATTATTATTTAAGCCTCTATTTTGAGTGATTCAGACTGCATATCCACACTTAGAAGAGCACTTTTGTGACTTCCACTTAGTTTCAACTGTTGAATGTATTAAGAGCACTGTTGTGCCTTTATTCTGAAAAAAACAGGAACTTTTATTGTGAAGGACTAAAACACGTGATACGTACTTCCTGCCTGTCTGTTCAGATTGCTGCCAGCCTTACTTGCCCGTGCCGCTTGTTGCTTGAGGAATGAAAAGACGCAAATGAGTATGTATGCAGACTTGATAAAGGCCTATTGAGGTTGAAACGTACGTCGTCGAAATAAATACTACTCAAGACCATCACGTTTACTCTTTTTGAGTTTATTCCATTTTTTGGAAGTGTCTTTTAAAGTTTAAATGTCCGTGAGAGGCACAAAATGGCGACTCCAGGTCGAGACTGCAGCCTGTTAGCTGTTAGCTACAGCTACAGCTACAACCAGGAGAGATGGCTGACCGCTACCAACCTACCGGTAAGGATCCAACTCTTTGGCCACGGGGGGTTCTCCATTACGCCGCGATCGTCGGACCTGCACCATGAGAGACGACCGGAGCGCCATGATGAGCCAGGGATGCCGTCTGCGCCAGGGTCGCTGCTGGAGCCTTGTTCGGGCCCGCTCCGCTACCCGACGGCCTGTTGTTTTCCACCAGAGGGATGATACCGACCGCAGCTGCAGCCCCGCTCACTGCACGCCTTCGCTGGGGCCCGTGTTTGGCCTGCCCCGCCTGGGATCAGAGACGGACTAGAAGACACCTAAAAGGAAGATTTTCTATTATAACCAGAGGTTAAAAAGGTATCCTGGGCTTACAGATTGGTGACAGTTCATTTATAGTTTATATTCACCTCTGATACAGCAGAAATATTAATCTTAATAATGTAAGATATACATATATAAGCATTTTATTGCATTTATAAGTACATTTTTTGTTCATATTATACTTACCTGAGATGCAGCAACAACAGAGTACCTATATATTGTGGTTGGTTAAGCAATTTATTGCACATTCCTAAATACATTTTGTTATATTATACTTACCTGAGATACAGTACCTGTGGAGAAAAAACAGGAGAAAAAAGAGTTTTACTCACCTGACACATTCACAAGGTTGATTAAGCAATTTATTGCATATTCCTGAATACATTATGTTATATAATACTTACCTGAGATACAGTACCTGTGGAGAAAAAAGAGTTTTACTCACCTGACACATTCACAAGGTTGATTAAGCAATTTATTGCATATTATTGATATATACTCATTCTTGTCGGTGGATGAGGGGGCTTTGATGAGGGACGGGGAGTCCAGGGTGTTTGGCTATGCTGTCAGTAGTGAGTGCATTTAAGGTCCCGGTGCAATTCGTAAGTCACCGGGACCCCTTGATTTAATCCCTATACCGCCCGGACTCAACAGCACCTGCCTTGGCCCCCCTGTCCTTTCTGAGAGGCCTCCCTCCACTGCTCCTCATAATTTAGGATGTACTCTGTTGGCATACAGGACTGAACTTGGTTTTCCAGGACAATTTCTGTTGTATATATTTTGTATAGAGAACTTAATAAGTTACAATATATGATGTGATGGTCCAGTGATTTCCCAGCCGAGCGAGGTAAGGGCTTTTGGCAGCGTTCTTTTCACAGGCACAAACCAATTTCTATTATAACAGTCTTTTAGACTTTACCTTCACTGATGATCTTTTGACCCAGCATTTATTAGAAGGTCTTTTGACCCAGTCTTAACTAGACGGTCTCTTGACCTAAACCTAACCAGATGGTCTTTTGACCTAATCTTAACCAGACGGTCTTTTGACCTAATCTTAACCAGATGGTCTTTTGACCTAATCTTAACCAGACGGTCTCTTGACCTAAACCTAACCAGATGGTCTTTGACCTAATCCTAACCAGAGGATTTTGAATACACCTTACCTGTTTTCCTGAATTCTGAACTTAACCAGTTGAACCCCTAATAATTTGGATGCAGTTCTATATATTAAAGAGCACTGTTGTGACTTTAATTATTATTTAAGCCTCTATTTTGAGTGATTCAGACTGCATATCCACACTTAGAAGAGCACTTTTGTGACTTCCACTTAGTTTCAACTGTTGAATGTATTAAGAGCACTGTTGTGCCTTTATTCTGAAAAAAACAGGAACTTTTATTGTGAAGGACTAAAACACGTGATTACGTACTTCCTGCCTGTCTGTTCAGATTGCTGCCAGCCTTACTTGCCCGTGCCGCTTGTTGCTTGAGGAATGAAAAGACGCAAATGAGTATGTATGCAGACTTGATAAAGGCCTATTGAGGTTGAAACGTACGTCGTCGAAATAAATACTACTCAAGACCATCACGTTTACTCTTTTGAGTTTATTCCATTTTTTGGAAGTGTCTTTTAAAGTTTAAATGTCCGTGAGAGGCACAAAATGGCGACTCCAGGTCGAGACTGCAGCCTGTTAGCTGTTAGCTACAGCTACAGCTACAACCAGGAGAGATGGCTGACCGCTACCAACCTACCGGTAAGGATCCAACTCTTTGGCCACGGGGGTTCTCCATTACGCCGCGATCGTCGGACCTGCACCATGAGAGACGACCGGAGCGCCATGATGAGCCAGGGATGCCGTCTGCGCCAGGGTCGCTGCTGGAGCCTTGTTCGGGCCCGCTCCGCTACCCGACGGCCTGTTGTTTTCCACCAGAGGGATGATACCGACCGCAGCTGCAGCCCCGCTCACTGCACGCCTTCGCTGGGGCCCGTGTTTGGCCTGCCCCGCCTGGGATCAGAGACGGACTAGAAGACACCTAAAAGGAAGATTTTCTATTATAACCAGAGGTTAAAAAGGTATCCTGGGCTTACAGATTGGTGACAGTTCATTTATAGTTTATATTCACCTCTGATACAGCAGAAATATTAATCTTAATAATGTAAGATATACATATAAGCATTTTATTGCATTTATAAGTACATTTTTTGTTCATATTATACTTACCTGAGATGCAGCAACAACAGAGTACCTATATATTGTGGTTGGTTAAGCAATTTATTGCACATTCCTAAATACATTTTGTTATATTATACTTACCTGAGATACAGTACCTGTGGAGAAAAAACAGGAGAAAAAAGAGTTTTACTCACCTGACACATTCACAAGGTTGATTAAGCAATTTATTGCATATTCCTGAATACATTTATGTTATATAATACTTACCTGAGATACAGTACCTGTGGAGAAAAAAGAGTTTTACTCACCTGACACATTCACAAGGTTGATTAAGCAATTTATTGCATATTATTTGATATATACTCATTCTTGTCGGTGGATGAGGGGGCTTTGATGAGGGACGGGGAGTCCAGGGTGTTTTGGCTATGCTGTCAGTAGTGAGTGCATTAAGGTCCCGGTGCAATTCGTAAGTCACCGGGACCCCTTGATTTAATCCCTATACCGCCCGGACTCAACAGCACCTGCCTTGGCCCCCCTGTCCTTTCTGAGAGGCCTCCCCTCCACTGCTCCTCATATTTAGGATGTACTCTGTTGGCATACAGGACTGAACTTGGTTTTCCAGGACAATTTCTGTTGTTATATATTTGTATAGAGAACTTAATAAGTTACAATATATGATGTGATGGTCCAGTGATTTCCCAGCCGAGCGAGGTAAGGGCTTTTGGCAGCGTTCTTTTCACAGGCACAAACCAATTTCTATTATAACAGTCTTTTAGACTTTACCTTCACTGATGATCTTTTGACCCAGCATTTATTAGAAGGTCTTTTGACCCAGTCTTAACTAGACGGTCTCTTGACCTAAACCTAACCAGATGGTCTTTTGACCTAATCTTAACCAGACGGTCTTTTGACCTAATCTTAACCAGATGGTCTTTTGACCTAATCTTAACCAGACGGTCTCTTGACCTAAACCTAACCAGATGGTCTTTTGACCTAATCCTAACCAGAGGATTTTTGAATACACCTTACCTGTTTTCCTGAATTCTGAACTTAACCAGTTGAACCCCTAATAATTTGGATGCAGTTCTATATATTAAAGAGCACTGTTGTGACTTTAATTATTATTTAAGCCTCTATTTGAGTGATTCAGACTGCATATCCACACTTAGAAGAGCACTTTTGTGACTTCCACTTAGTTTCAACTGTTGAATGTATTAAGAGCACTGTTGTGCCTTTATTCTGAAAAAAACAGGAACTTTTATTGTGAAGGACTAAAACACGTGATTACGTACTTCCTGCCTGTCTGTTCAGATTGCTGCCAGCCTTACTTGCCCGTGCCGCTTGTTGCTTGAGGAATGAAAAGACGCAAATGAGTATGTATGCAGACTTGATAAAGGCCTATTGAGGTTGAAACGTACGTCGTCGAAATAAATACTACTCAAGACCATCACGTTTACTCTTTTTGAGTTTATTCCATTTTTTGGAAGTGTCTTTTAAAGTTTAAATGTCCGTGAGAGGCACAAAATGGCGACTCCAGGTCGAGACTGCAGCCTGTTAGCTGTTAGCTACAGCTACAGCTACAACCAGGAGAGATGGCTGACCGCTACCAACCTACCGGTAAGGATCCAACTCTTTGGCCACGGGGGTTCTCCATTACGCCGCGATCGTCGGACCTGCACCATGAGAGACGACCGGAGCGCCATGATGAGCCAGGGATGCCGTCTGCGCCAGGGTCGCTGCTGGAGCCTTGTTCGGGCCCGCTCCGCTACCCGACGGCCTGTTGTTTTCCACCAGAGGGATGATACCGACCGCAGCTGCAGCCCCGCTCACTGCACGCCTTCGCTGGGGCCCGTGTTTGGCCTGCCCCGCCTGGGATCAGAGACGGACTAGAAGACACCTAAAAGGAAGATTTTCTATTATAACCAGAGGTTAAAAAGGTATCCTGGGCTTACAGATTGGTGACAGTTCATTTATAGTTTATATTCACCTCTGATACAGCAGAAATATTAATCTTAATAATGTAAGATATACATATATAAGCATTTTATTGCATTTATAAGTACATTTTTTGTTCATATTATACTTACCTGAGATGCAGCAACAACAGAGTACCTATATATTGTGGTTGGTTAAGCAATTTATTGCACATTCCTAAATACATTTTTGTTATATTATACTTACCTGAGATACAGTACCTGTGGAGAAAAAACAGGAGAAAAAAGAGTTTTACTCACCTGACACATTCACAAGGTTGATTAAGCAATTTATTGCATATTCCTGAATACATTTATGTTATATAATACTTACCTGAGATACAGTACCTGTGGAGAAAAAAGAGTTTTACTCACCTGACACATTCACAAGGTTGATTAAGCAATTTATTGCATATTATTTGATATATACTCATTCTTGTCGGTGGATGAGGGGGCTTTGATGAGGGACGGGGAGTCCAGGGTGTTTTGGCTATGCTGTCAGTAGTGAGTGCATTTAAGGTCCCGGTGCAATTCGTAAGTCACCGGGACCCCTTGATTTAATCCCTATACCGCCCGGACTCAACAGCACCTGCCTTGGCCCCCCTGTCCTTTCTGAGAGGCCTCCCCTCCACTGCTCCTCATAATTTAGGATGTACTCTGTTGGCATACAGGACTGAACTTGGTTTTCCAGGACAATTTCTGTTGTTATATATTTTGTATAGAGAACTTAATAAGTTACAATATATGATGTGATGGTCCAGTGATTTCCCAGCCGAGCGAGGTAAGGGCTTTTGGCAGCGTTCTTTTCACAGGCACAAACCAATTTCTATTATAACAGTCTTTTAGACTTTACCTTCACTGATGATCTTTTGACCCAGCATTTATTAGAAGGTCTTTTGACCCAGTCTTAACTAGACGGTCTCTTGACCTAAACCTAACCAGATGGTCTTTTGACCTAATCTTAACCAGACGGTCTTTTGACCTAATCTTAACCAGATGGTCTTTTGACCTAATCTTAACCAGACGGTCTCTTGACCTAAACCTAACCAGATGGTCTTTTGACCTAATCCTAACCAGAGGATTTTTGAATACACCTTACCTGTTTTCCTGAATTCTGAACTTAACCAGTTGAACCCCTAATAATTTGGATGCAGTTCTATATATTAAAGAGCACTGTTGTGACTTTAATTATTATTTAAGCCTCTATTTTGAGTGATTCAGACTGCATATCCACACTTAGAAGAGCACTTTTGTGACTTCCACTTAGTTTCAACTGTTGAATGTATTAAGAGCACTGTTGTGCCTTTATTCTGAAAAAAACAGGAACTTTTATTGTGAAGGACTAAAACACGTGATTACGTACTTCCTGCCTGTCTGTTCAGATTGCTGCCAGCCTTACTTGCCCGTGCCGCTTGTTGCTTGAGGAATGAAAAGACGCAAATGAGTATGTATGCAGACTTGATAAAGGCCTATTGAGGTTGAAACGTACGTCGTCGAAATAAATACTACTCAAGACCATCACGTTTACTCTTTTTGAGTTTATTCCATTTTTTGGAAGTGTCTTTTAAAGTTTAAATGTCCGTGAGAGGCACAAAATGGCGACTCCAGGTCGAGACTGCAGCCTGTTAGCTGTTAGCTACAGCTACAGCTACAACCAGGAGAGATGGCTGACCGCTACCAACCTACCGGTAAGGATCCAACTCTTTGGCCACGGGGGTTCTCCATTACGCCGCGATCGTCGGACCTGCACCATGAGAGACGACCGGAGCGCCATGATGAGCCAGGGATGCCGTCTGCGCCAGGGTCGCTGCTGGAGCCTTGTTCGGGCCCGCTCCGCTACCCGACGGCCTGTTGTTTTCCACCAGAGGGATGATACCGACCGCAGCTGCAGCCCCGCTCACTGCACGCCTTCGCTGGGGCCCGTGTTTGGCCTGCCCCGCCTGGGATCAGAGACGGACTAGAAGACACCTAAAAGGAAGATTTTCTATTATAACCAGAGGTTAAAAAGGTATCCTGGGCTTACAGATTGGTGACAGTTCATTTATAGTTTATATTCACCTCTGATACAGCAGAAATATTAATCTTAATAATGTAAGATATACATATATAAGCATTTTATTGCATTTATAAGTACATTTTTTGTTCATATTATACTTACCTGAGATGCAGCAACAACAGAGTACCTATATATTGTGGTTGGTTAAGCAATTTATTGCACATTCCTAAATACATTTTTGTTATATTATACTTACCTGAGATACAGTACCTGTGGAGAAAAAACAGGAGAAAAAAGAGTTTTACTCACCTGACACATTCACAAGGTTGATTAAGCAATTTATTGCATATTCCTGAATACATTTATGTTATATAATACTTACCTGAGATACAGTACCTGTGGAGAAAAAAGAGTTTTACTCACCTGACACATTCACAAGGTTGATTAAGCAATTTATTGCATATTATTTGATATATACTCATTCTTGTCGGTGGATGAGGGGGCTTTGATGAGGGACGGGGAGTCCAGGGTGTTTTGGCTATGCTGTCAGTAGTGAGTGCATTTAAGGTCCCGGTGCAATTCGTAAGTCACCGGGACCCCTTGATTTAATCCCTATACCGCCCGGACTCAACAGCACCTGCCTTGGCCCCCCTGTCCTTTCTGAGAGGCCTCCCCTCCACTGCTCCTCATTATTTAGGATGTACTCTGTTGGCATACAGGACTGAACTTGGTTTTCCAGGACAATTTCTGTTGTTATATATTTTGTATAGAGAACTTAATAAGTTACAATATATGATGTGATGGTCCAGTGATTTCCCAGCCGAGCGAGGTAAGGGCTTTTGGCAGCGTTCTTTTCACAGGCACAAACCAATTTCTATTATAACAGTCTTTTAGACTTTACCTTCACTGATGATCTTTTGACCCAGCATTTATTAGAAGGTCTTTTGACCCAGTCTTAACTAGACGGTCTCTTGACCTAAACCTAACCAGATGGTCTTTTGACCTAATCTTAACCAGACGGTCTTTTGACCTAATCTTAACCAGATGGTCTTTTGACCTAATCTTAACCAGACGGTCTCTTGACCTAAACCTAACCAGATGGTCTTTTGACCTAATCCTAACCAGAGGATTTTTGAATACACCTTACCTGTTTTCCTGAATTCTGAACTTAACCAGTTGAACCCCTAATAATTTGGATGCAGTTCTATATATTAAAGAGCACTGTTGTGACTTTAATTATTATTTAAGCCTCTATTTTGAGTGATTCAGACTGCATATCCACACTTAGAAGAGCACTTTTGTGACTTCCACTTAGTTTCAACTGTTGAATGTATTAAGAGCACTGTTGTGCCTTTATTCTGAAAAAAACAGGAACTTTTATTGTGAAGGACTAAAACACGTGATTACGTACTTCCTGCCTGTCTGTTCAGATTGCTGCCAGCCTTACTTGCCCGTGCCGCTTGTTGCTTGAGGAATGAAAAGACGCAAATGAGTATGTATGCAGACTTGATAAAGGCCTATTGAGGTTGAAACGTACGTCGTCGAAATAAATACTACTCAAGACCATCACGTTTACTCTTTTTGAGTTTATTCCATTTTTTGGAAGTGTCTTTTAAAGTTTAAATGTCCGTGAGAGGCACAAAATGGCGACTCCAGGTCGAGACTGCAGCCTGTTAGCTGTTAGCTACAGCTACAGCTACAACCAGGAGAGATGGCTGACCGCTACCAACCTACCGGTAAGGATCCAACTCTTTGGCCACGGGGGTTCTCCATTACGCCGCGATCGTCGGACCTGCACCATGAGAGACGACCGGAGCGCCATGATGAGCCAGGGATGCCGTCTGCGCCAGGGTCGCTGCTGGAGCCTTGTTCGGGCCCGCTCCGCTACCCGACGGCCTGTTGTTTTCCACCAGAGGGATGATACCGACCGCAGCTGCAGCCCCGCTCACTGCACGCCTTCGCTGGGGCCCGTGTTTGGCCTGCCCCGCCTGGGATCAGAGACGGACTAGAAGACACCTAAAAGGAAGATTTTCTATTATAACCAGAGGTTAAAAAGGTATCCTGGGCTTACAGATTGGTGACAGTTCATTTATAGTTTATATTCACCTCTGATACAGCAGAAATATTAATCTTAATAATGTAAGATATACATATATAAGCATTTTATTGCATTTATAAGTACATTTTTTGTTCATATTATACTTACCTGAGATGCAGCAACAACAGAGTACCTATATATTGTGGTTGGTTAAGCAATTTATTGCACATTCCTAAATACATTTTTGTTATATTATACTTACCTGAGATACAGTACCTGTGGAGAAAAAACAGGAGAAAAAAGAGTTTTACTCACCTGACACATTCACAAGGTTGATTAAGCAATTTATTGCATATTCCTGAATACATTTATGTTATATAATACTTACCTGAGATACAGTACCTGTGGAGAAAAAAGAGTTTTACTCACCTGACACATTCACAAGGTTGATTAAGCAATTTATTGCATATTATTTGATATATACTCATTCTTGTCGGTGGATGAGGGGGCTTTGATGAGGGACGGGGAGTCCAGGGTGTTTTGGCTATGCTGTCAGTAGTGAGTGCATTTAAGGTCCCGGTGCAATTCGTAAGTCACCGGGACCCCTTGATTTAATCCCTATACCGCCCGGACTCAACAGCACCTGCCTTGGCCCCCCTGTCCTTTCTGAGAGGCCTCCCCTCCACTGCTCCTCATTATTTAGGATGTACTCTGTTGGCATACAGGACTGAACTTGGTTTTCCAGGACAATTTCTGTTGTTATATATTTTGTATAGAGAACTTAATAAGTTACAATATATGATGTGATGGTCCAGTGATTTCCCAGCCGAGCGAGGTAAGGGCTTTTGGCAGCGTTCTTTTCACAGGCACAAACCAATTTCTATTATAACAGTCTTTTAGACTTTACCTTCACTGATGATCTTTTGACCCAGCATTTATTAGAAGGTCTTTTGACCCAGTCTTAACTAGACGGTCTCTTGACCTAAACCTAACCAGATGGTCTTTTGACCTAATCTTAACCAGACGGTCTTTTGACCTAATCTTAACCAGATGGTCTTTTGACCTAATCTTAACCAGACGGTCTCTTGACCTAAACCTAACCAGATGGTCTTTTGACCTAATCCTAACCAGAGGATTTTTGAATACACCTTACCTGTTTTCCTGAATTCTGAACTTAACCAGTTGAACCCCTAATAATTTGGATGCAGTTCTATATATTAAAGAGCACTGTTGTGACTTTAATTATTATTTAAGCCTCTATTTTGAGTGATTCAGACTGCATATCCACACTTAGAAGAGCACTTTTGTGACTTCCACTTAGTTTCAACTGTTGAATGTATTAAGAGCACTGTTGTGCCTTTATTCTGAAAAAAACAGGAACTTTTATTGTGAAGGACTAAAACACGTGATTACGTACTTCCTGCCTGTCTGTTCAGATTGCTGCCAGCCTTACTTGCCCGTGCCGCTTGTTGCTTGAGGAATGAAAAGACGCAAATGAGTATGTATGCAGACTTGATAAAGGCCTATTGAGGTTGAAACGTACGTCGTCGAAATAAATACTACTCAAGACCATCACGTTTACTCTTTTTGAGTTTATTCCATTTTTTGGAAGTGTCTTTTAAAGTTTAAATGTCCGTGAGAGGCACAAAATGGCGACTCCAGGTCGAGACTGCAGCCTGTTAGCTGTTAGCTACAGCTACAGCTACAACCAGGAGAGATGGCTGACCGCTACCAACCTACCGGTAAGGATCCAACTCTTTGGCCACGGGGGTTCTCCATTACGCCGCGATCGTCGGACCTGCACCATGAGAGACGACCGGAGCGCCATGATGAGCCAGGGATGCCGTCTGCGCCAGGGTCGCTGCTGGAGCCTTGTTCGGGCCCGCTCCGCTACCCGACGGCCTGTTGTTTTCCACCAGAGGGATGATACCGACCGCAGCTGCAGCCCCGCTCACTGCACGCCTTCGCTGGGGCCCGTGTTTGGCCTGCCCCGCCTGGGATCAGAGACGGACTAGAAGACACCTAAAAGGAAGATTTTCTATTATAACCAGAGGTTAAAAAGGTATCCTGGGCTTACAGATTGGTGACAGTTCATTTATAGTTTATATTCACCTCTGATACAGCAGAAATATTAATCTTAATAATGTAAGATATACATATATAAGCATTTTATTGCATTTATAAGTACATTTTTTGTTCATATTATACTTACCTGAGATGCAGCAACAACAGAGTACCTATATATTGTGGTTGGTTAAGCAATTTATTGCACATTCCTAAATACATTTTTGTTATATTATACTTACCTGAGATACAGTACCTGTGGAGAAAAAACAGGAGAAAAAAGAGTTTTACTCACCTGACACATTCACAAGGTTGATTAAGCAATTTATTGCATATTCCTGAATACATTTATGTTATATAATACTTACCTGAGATACAGTACCTGTGGAGAAAAAAGAGTTTTACTCACCTGACACATTCACAAGGTTGATTAAGCAATTTATTGCATATTATTTGATATATACTCATTCTTGTCGGTGGATGAGGGGGCTTTGATGAGGGACGGGGAGTCCAGGGTGTTTTGGCTATGCTGTCAGTAGTGAGTGCATTTAAGGTCCCGGTGCAATTCGTAAGTCACCGGGACCCCTTGATTTAATCCCTATACCGCCCGGACTCAACAGCACCTGCCTTGGCCCCCCTGTCCTTTCTGAGAGGCCTCCCCTCCACTGCTCCTCATTATTTAGGATGTACTCTGTTGGCATACAGGACTGAACTTGGTTTTCCAGGACAATTTCTGTTGTTATATATTTTGTATAGAGAACTTAATAAGTTACAATATATGATGTGATGGTCCAGTGATTTCCCAGCCGAGCGAGGTAAGGGCTTTTGGCAGCGTTCTTTTCACAGGCACAAACCAATTTCTATTATAACAGTCTTTTAGACTTTACCTTCACTGATGATCTTTTGACCCAGCATTTATTAGAAGGTCTTTTGACCCAGTCTTAACTAGACGGTCTCTTGACCTAAACCTAACCAGATGGTCTTTTGACCTAATCTTAACCAGACGGTCTTTTGACCTAATCTTAACCAGATGGTCTTTTGACCTAATCTTAACCAGACGGTCTCTTGACCTAAACCTAACCAGATGGTCTTTTGACCTAATCCTAACCAGAGGATTTTTGAATACACCTTACCTGTTTTCCTGAATTCTGAACTTAACCAGTTGAACCCCTAATAATTTGGATGCAGTTCTATATATTAAAGAGCACTGTTGTGACTTTAATTATTATTTAAGCCTCTATTTTGAGTGATTCAGACTGCATATCCACACTTAGAAGAGCACTTTTGTGACTTCCACTTAGTTTCAACTGTTGAATGTATTAAGAGCACTGTTGTGCCTTTATTCTGAAAAAAACAGGAACTTTTATTGTGAAGGACTAAAACACGTGATTACGTACTTCCTGCCTGTCTGTTCAGATTGCTGCCAGCCTTACTTGCCCGTGCCGCTTGTTGCTTGAGGAATGAAAAGACGCAAATGAGTATGTATGCAGACTTGATAAAGGCCTATTGAGGTTGAAACGTACGTCGTCGAAATAAATACTACTCAAGACCATCACGTTTACTCTTTTTGAGTTTATTCCATTTTTTGGAAGTGTCTTTTAAAGTTTAAATGTCCGTGAGAGGCACAAAATGGCGACTCCAGGTCGAGACTGCAGCCTGTTAGCTGTTAGCTACAGCTACAGCTACAACCAGGAGAGATGGCTGACCGCTACCAACCTACCGGTAAGGATCCAACTCTTTGGCCACGGGGGTTCTCCATTACGCCGCGATCGTCGGACCTGCACCATGAGAGACGACCGGAGCGCCATGATGAGCCAGGGATGCCGTCTGCGCCAGGGTCGCTGCTGGAGCCTTGTTCGGGCCCGCTCCGCTACCCGACGGCCTGTTGTTTTCCACCAGAGGGATGATACCGACCGCAGCTGCAGCCCCGCTCACTGCACGCCTTCGCTGGGGCCCGTGTTTGGCCTGCCCCGCCTGGGATCAGAGACGGACTAGAAGACACCTAAAAGGAAGATTTTCTATTATAACCAGAGGTTAAAAAGGTATCCTGGGCTTACAGATTGGTGACAGTTCATTTATAGTTTATATTCACCTCTGATACAGCAGAAATATTAATCTTAATAATGTAAGATATACATATATAAGCATTTTATTGCATTTATAAGTACATTTTTTGTTCATATTATACTTACCTGAGATGCAGCAACAACAGAGTACCTATATATTGTGGTTGGTTAAGCAATTTATTGCACATTCCTAAATACATTTTTGTTATATTATACTTACCTGAGATACAGTACCTGTGGAGAAAAAACAGGAGAAAAAAGAGTTTTACTCACCTGACACATTCACAAGGTTGATTAAGCAATTTATTGCATATTCCTGAATACATTTATGTTATATAATACTTACCTGAGATACAGTACCTGTGGAGAAAAAAGAGTTTTACTCACCTGACACATTCACAAGGTTGATTAAGCAATTTATTGCATATTATTTGATATATACTCATTCTTGTCGGTGGATGAGGGGGCTTTGATGAGGGACGGGGAGTCCAGGGTGTTTTGGCTATGCTGTCAGTAGTGAGTGCATTTAAGGTCCCGGTGCAATTCGTAAGTCACCGGGACCCCTTGATTTAATCCCTATACCGCCCGGACTCAACAGCACCTGCCTTGGCCCCCCTGTCCTTTCTGAGAGGCCTCCCCTCCACTGCTCCTCATATTTAGGATGTACTCTGTTGGCATACAGGACTGAACTTGGTTTTCCAGGACAATTTCTGTTGTTATATATTTTGTATAGAGAACTTAATAAGTTACAATATATGATGTGATGGTCCAGTGATTTCCCAGCCGAGCGAGGTAAGGGCTTTTGGCAGCGTTCTTTTCACAGGCACAAACCAATTTCTATTATAACAGTCTTTTAGACTTTACCTTCACTGATGATCTTTTGACCCAGCATTTATTAGAAGGTCTTTTGACCCAGTCTTAACTAGACGGTCTCTTGACCTAAACCTAACCAGATGGTCTTTTGACCTAATCTTAACCAGACGGTCTTTTGACCTAATCTTAACCAGATGGTCTTTTGACCTAATCTTAACCAGACGGTCTCTTGACCTAAACCTAACCAGATGGTCTTTTGACCTAATCCTAACCAGAGGATTTTTGAATACACCTTACCTGTTTTCCTGAATTCTGAACTTAACCAGTTGAACCCCTAATAATTTGGATGCAGTTCTATATATTAAAGAGCACTGTTGTGACTTTAATTATTATTTAAGCCTCTATTTTGAGTGATTCAGACTGCATATCCACACTTAGAAGAGCACTTTTGTGACTTCCACTTAGTTTCAACTGTTGAATGTATTAAGAGCACTGTTGTGCCTTTATTCTGAAAAAAACAGGAACTTTTATTGTGAAGGACTAAAACACGTGATTACGTACTTCCTGCCTGTCTGTTCAGATTGCTGCCAGCCTTACTTGCCCGTGCCGCTTGTTGCTTGAGGAATGAAAAGACGCAAATGAGTATGTATGCAGACTTGATAAAGGCCTATTGAGGTTGAAACGTACGTCGTCGAAATAAATACTACTCAAGACCATCACGTTTACTCTTTTTGAGTTTATTCCATTTTTTGGAAGTGTCTTTTAAAGTTTAAATGTCCGTGAGAGGCACAAAATGGCGACTCCAGGTCGAGACTGCAGCCTGTTAGCTGTTAGCTACAGCTACAGCTACAACCAGGAGAGATGGCTGACCGCTACCAACCTACCGGTAAGGATCCAACTCTTTGGCCACGGGGGTTCTCCATTACGCCGCGATCGTCGGACCTGCACCATGAGAGACGACCGGAGCGCCATGATGAGCCAGGGATGCCGTCTGCGCCAGGGTCGCTGCTGGAGCCTTGTTCGGGCCCGCTCCGCTACCCGACGGCCTGTTGTTTTCCACCAGAGGGATGATACCGACCGCAGCTGCAGCCCCGCTCACTGCACGCCTTCGCTGGGGCCCGTGTTTGGCCTGCCCCGCCTGGGATCAGAGACGGACTAGAAGACACCTAAAAGGAAGATTTTCTATTATAACCAGAGGTTAAAAAGGTATCCTGGGCTTACAGATTGGTGACAGTTCATTTATAGTTTATATTCACCTCTGATACAGCAGAAATATTAATCTTAATAATGTAAGATATACATATATAAGCATTTTATTGCATTTATAAGTACATTTTTTGTTCATATTATACTTACCTGAGATGCAGCAACAACAGAGTACCTATATATTGTGGTTGGTTAAGCAATTTATTGCACATTCCTAAATACATTTTTGTTATATTATACTTACCTGAGATACAGTACCTGTGGAGAAAAAACAGGAGAAAAAAGAGTTTTACTCACCTGACACATTCACAAGGTTGATTAAGCAATTTATTGCATATTCCTGAATACATTTATGTTATATAATACTTACCTGAGATACAGTACCTGTGGAGAAAAAAGAGTTTTACTCACCTGACACATTCACAAGGTTGATTAAGCAATTTATTGCATATTATTTGATATATACTCATTCTTGTCGGTGGATGAGGGGGCTTTGATGAGGGACGGGGAGTCCAGGGTGTTTTGGCTATGCTGTCAGTAGTGAGTGCATTTAAGGTCCCGGTGCAATTCGTAAGTCACCGGGACCCCTTGATTTAATCCCTATACCGCCCGGACTCAACAGCACCTGCCTTGGCCCCCCTGTCCTTTCTGAGAGGCCTCCCCTCCACTGCTCCTCATAATTTAGGATGTACTCTGTTGGCATACAGGACTGAACTTGGTTTTCCAGGACAATTTCTGTTGTTATATATTTTGTATAGAGAACTTAATAAGTTACAATATATGATGTGATGGTCCAGTGATTTCCCAGCCGAGCGAGGTAAGGGCTTTTGGCAGCGTTCTTTTCACAGGCACAAACCAATTTCTATTATAACAGTCTTTTAGACTTTACCTTCACTGATGATCTTTTGACCCAGCATTTATTAGAAGGTCTTTTGACCCAGTCTTAACTAGACGGTCTCTTGACCTAAACCTAACCAGATGGTCTTTTGACCTAATCTTAACCAGACGGTCTTTTGACCTAATCTTAACCAGATGGTCTTTTGACCTAATCTTAACCAGACGGTCTCTTGACCTAAACCTAACCAGATGGTCTTTTGACCTAATCCTAACCAGAGGATTTTTGAATACACCTTACCTGTTTTCCTGAATTCTGAACTTAACCAGTTGAACCCCTAATAATTTGGATGCAGTTCTATATATTAAAGAGCACTGTTGTGACTTTAATTATTATTTAAGCCTCTATTTTGAGTGATTCAGACTGCATATCCACACTTAGAAGAGCACTTTTGTGACTTCCACTTAGTTTCAACTGTTGAATGTATTAAGAGCACTGTTGTGCCTTTATTCTGAAAAAAACAGGAACTTTTATTGTGAAGGACTAAAACACGTGATTACGTACTTCCTGCCTGTCTGTTCAGATTGCTGCCAGCCTTACTTGCCCGTGCCGCTTGTTGCTTGAGGAATGAAAAGACGCAAATGAGTATGTATGCAGACTTGATAAAGGCCTATTGAGGTTGAAACGTACGTCGTCGAAATAAATACTACTCAAGACCATCACGTTTACTCTTTTTGAGTTTATTCCATTTTTTGGAAGTGTCTTTTAAAGTTTAAATGTCCGTGAGAGGCACAAAATGGCGACTCCAGGTCGAGACTGCAGCCTGTTAGCTGTTAGCTACAGCTACAGCTACAACCAGGAGAGATGGCTGACCGCTACCAACCTACCGGTAAGGATCCAACTCTTTGGCCACGGGGGTTCTCCATTACGCCGCGATCGTCGGACCTGCACCATGAGAGACGACCGGAGCGCCATGATGAGCCAGGGATGCCGTCTGCGCCAGGGTCGCTGCTGGAGCCTTGTTCGGGCCCGCTCCGCTACCCGACGGCCTGTTGTTTTCCACCAGAGGGATGATACCGACCGCAGCTGCAGCCCCGCTCACTGCACGCCTTCGCTGGGGCCCGTGTTTGGCCTGCCCCGCCTGGGATCAGAGACGGACTAGAAGACACCTAAAAGGAAGATTTTCTATTATAACCAGAGGTTAAAAAGGTATCCTGGGCTTACAGATTGGTGACAGTTCATTTATAGTTTATATTCACCTCTGATACAGCAGAAATATTAATCTTAATAATGTAAGATATACATATATAAGCATTTTATTGCATTTATAAGTACATTTTTTGTTCATATTATACTTACCTGAGATGCAGCAACAACAGAGTACCTATATATTGTGGTTGGTTAAGCAATTTATTGCACATTCCTAAATACATTTTTGTTATATTATACTTACCTGAGATACAGTACCTGTGGAGAAAAAACAGGAGAAAAAAGAGTTTTACTCACCTGACACATTCACAAGGTTGATTAAGCAATTTATTGCATATTCCTGAATACATTTATGTTATATAATACTTACCTGAGATACAGTACCTGTGGAGAAAAAAGAGTTTTACTCACCTGACACATTCACAAGGTTGATTAAGCAATTTATTGCATATTATTTGATATATACTCATTCTTGTCGGTGGATGAGGGGGCTTTGATGAGGGACGGGGAGTCCAGGGTGTTTTGGCTATGCTGTCAGTAGTGAGTGCATTTAAGGTCCCGGTGCAATTCGTAAGTCACCGGGACCCCTTGATTTAATCCCTATACCGCCCGGACTCAACAGCACCTGCCTTGGCCCCCCTGTCCTTTCTGAGAGGCCTCCCCTCCACTGCTCCTCATAATTTAGGATGTACTCTGTTGGCATACAGGACTGAACTTGGTTTTCCAGGACAATTTCTGTTGTTATATATTTTGTATAGAGAACTTAATAAGTTACAATATATGATGTGATGGTCCAGTGATTTCCCAGCCGAGCGAGGTAAGGGCTTTTGGCAGCGTTCTTTTCACAGGCACAAACCAATTTCTATTATAACAGTCTTTTAGACTTTACCTTCACTGATGATCTTTTGACCCAGCATTTATTAGAAGGTCTTTTGACCCAGTCTTAACTAGACGGTCTCTTGACCTAAACCTAACCAGATGGTCTTTTGACCTAATCTTAACCAGACGGTCTTTTGACCTAATCTTAACCAGATGGTCTTTTGACCTAATCTTAACCAGACGGTCTCTTGACCTAAACCTAACCAGATGGTCTTTTGACCTAATCCTAACCAGAGGATTTTTGAATACACCTTACCTGTTTTCCTGAATTCTGAACTTAACCAGTTGAACCCCTAATAATTTGGATGCAGTTCTATATATTAAAGAGCACTGTTGTGACTTTAATTATTATTTAAGCCTCTATTTTGAGTGATTCAGACTGCATATCCACACTTAGAAGAGCACTTTTGTGACTTCCACTTAGTTTCAACTGTTGAATGTATTAAGAGCACTGTTGTGCCTTTATTCTGAAAAAAACAGGAACTTTTATTGTGAAGGACTAAAACACGTGATTACGTACTTCCTGCCTGTCTGTTCAGATTGCTGCCAGCCTTACTTGCCCGTGCCGCTTGTTGCTTGAGGAATGAAAAGACGCAAATGAGTATGTATGCAGACTTGATAAAGGCCTATTGAGGTTGAAACGTACGTCGTCGAAATAAATACTACTCAAGACCATCACGTTTACTCTTTTTGAGTTTATTCCATTTTTTGGAAGTGTCTTTTAAAGTTTAAATGTCCGTGAGAGGCACAAAATGGCGACTCCAGGTCGAGACTGCAGCCTGTTAGCTGTTAGCTACAGCTACAGCTACAACCAGGAGAGATGGCTGACCGCTACCAACCTACCGGTAAGGATCCAACTCTTTGGCCACGGGGGTTCTCCATTACGCCGCGATCGTCGGACCTGCACCATGAGAGACGACCGGAGCGCCATGATGAGCCAGGGATGCCGTCTGCGCCAGGGTCGCTGCTGGAGCCTTGTTCGGGCCCGCTCCGCTACCCGACGGCCTGTTGTTTTCCACCAGAGGGATGATACCGACCGCAGCTGCAGCCCCGCTCACTGCACGCCTTCGCTGGGGCCCGTGTTTGGCCTGCCCCGCCTGGGATCAGAGACGGACTAGAAGACACCTAAAAGGAAGATTTTCTATTATAACCAGAGGTTAAAAAGGTATCCTGGGCTTACAGATTGGTGACAGTTCATTTATAGTTTATATTCACCTCTGATACAGCAGAAATATTAATCTTAATAATGTAAGATATACATATATAAGCATTTTATTGCATTTATAAGTACATTTTTTGTTCATATTATACTTACCTGAGATGCAGCAACAACAGAGTACCTATATATTGTGGTTGGTTAAGCAATTTATTGCACATTCCTAAATACATTTTTGTTATATTATACTTACCTGAGATACAGTACCTGTGGAGAAAAAACAGGAGAAAAAAGAGTTTTACTCACCTGACACATTCACAAGGTTGATTAAGCAATTTATTGCATATTCCTGAATACATTTATGTTATATAATACTTACCTGAGATACAGTACCTGTGGAGAAAAAAGAGTTTTACTCACCTGACACATTCACAAGGTTGATTAAGCAATTTATTGCATATTATTTGATATATACTCATTCTTGTCGGTGGATGAGGGGGCTTTGATGAGGGACGGGGAGTCCAGGGTGTTTTGGCTATGCTGTCAGTAGTGAGTGCATTTAAGGTCCCGGTGCAATTCGTAAGTCACCGGGACCCCTTGATTTAATCCCTATACCGCCCGGACTCAACAGCACCTGCCTTGGCCCCCCTGTCCTTTCTGAGAGGCCTCCCCTCCACTGCTCCTCATAATTTAGGATGTACTCTGTTGGCATACAGGACTGAACTTGGTTTTCCAGGACAATTTCTGTTGTTATATATTTTGTATAGAGAACTTAATAAGTTACAATATATGATGTGATGGTCCAGTGATTTCCCAGCCGAGCGAGGTAAGGGCTTTTGGCAGCGTTCTTTTCACAGGCACAAACCAATTTCTATTATAACAGTCTTTTAGACTTTACCTTCACTGATGATCTTTTGACCCAGCATTTATTAGAAGGTCTTTTGACCCAGTCTTAACTAGACGGTCTCTTGACCTAAACCTAACCAGATGGTCTTTTGACCTAATCTTAACCAGACGGTCTTTTGACCTAATCTTAACCAGATGGTCTTTTGACCTAATCTTAACCAGACGGTCTCTTGACCTAAACCTAACCAGATGGTCTTTTGACCTAATCCTAACCAGAGGATTTTTGAATACACCTTACCTGTTTTCCTGAATTCTGAACTTAACCAGTTGAACCCCTAATAATTTGGATGCAGTTCTATATATTAAAGAGCACTGTTGTGACTTTAATTATTATTTAAGCCTCTATTTTGAGTGATTCAGACTGCATATCCACACTTAGAAGAGCACTTTTGTGACTTCCACTTAGTTTCAACTGTTGAATGTATTAAGAGCACTGTTGTGCCTTTATTCTGAAAAAAACAGGAACTTTTATTGTGAAGGACTAAAACACGTGATTACGTACTTCCTGCCTGTCTGTTCAGATTGCTGCCAGCCTTACTTGCCCGTGCCGCTTGTTGCTTGAGGAATGAAAAGACGCAAATGAGTATGTATGCAGACTTGATAAAGGCCTATTGAGGTTGAAACGTACGTCGTCGAAATAAATACTACTCAAGACCATCACGTTTACTCTTTTTGAGTTTATTCCATTTTTTGGAAGTGTCTTTTAAAGTTTAAATGTCCGTGAGAGGCACAAAATGGCGACTCCAGGTCGAGACTGCAGCCTGTTAGCTGTTAGCTACAGCTACAGCTACAACCAGGAGAGATGGCTGACCGCTACCAACCTACCGGTAAGGATCCAACTCTTTGGCCACGGGGGTTCTCCATTACGCCGCGATCGTCGGACCTGCACCATGAGAGACGACCGGAGCGCCATGATGAGCCAGGGATGCCGTCTGCGCCAGGGTCGCTGCTGGAGCCTTGTTCGGGCCCGCTCCGCTACCCGACGGCCTGTTGTTTTCCACCAGAGGGATGATACCGACCGCAGCTGCAGCCCCGCTCACTGCACGCCTTCGCTGGGGCCCGTGTTTGGCCTGCCCCGCCTGGGATCAGAGACGGACTAGAAGACACCTAAAAGGAAGATTTTCTATTATAACCAGAGGTTAAAAGGTATCCTGGGCTTACAGATTGGTGACAGTTCATTTATAGTTTATATTCACCTCTGATACAGCAGAAATATTAATCTTAATAATGTAAGATATACATATATAAGCATTTTATTGCATTTATAAGTACATTTTTTGTTCATATTATACTTACCTGAGATGCAGCAACAACAGAGTACCTATATATTGTGGTTGGTTAAGCAATTTATTGCACATTCCTAAATACATTTTTGTTATATTATACTTACCTGAGATACAGTACCTGTGGAGAAAAAACAGGAGAAAAAAGAGTTTTACTCACCTGACACATTCACAAGGTTGATTAAGCAATTTATTGCATATTCCTGAATACATTTATGTTATATAATACTTACCTGAGATACAGTACCTGTGGAGAAAAAAGAGTTTTACTCACCTGACACATTCACAAGGTTGATTAAGCAATTTATTGCATATTATTTGATATATACTCATTCTTGTCGGTGGATGAGGGGGCTTTGATGAGGGACGGGGAGTCCAGGGTGTTTTGGCTATGCTGTCAGTAGTGAGTGCATTTAAGGTCCCGGTGCAATTCGTAAGTCACCGGGACCCCTTGATTTAATCCCTATACCGCCCGGACTCAACAGCACCTGCCTTGGCCCCCCTGTCCTTTCTGAGAGGCCTCCCCTCCACTGCTCCTCATAATTTAGGATGTACTCTGTTGGCATACAGGACTGAACTTGGTTTTCCAGGACAATTTCTGTTGTTATATATTTTGTATAGAGAACTTAATAAGTTACAATATATGATGTGATGGTCCAGTGATTTCCCAGCCGAGCGAGGTAAGGGCTTTTGGCAGCGTTCTTTTCACAGGCACAAACCAATTTCTATTATAACAGTCTTTTAGACTTTACCTTCACTGATGATCTTTTGACCCAGCATTTATTAGAAGGTCTTTTGACCCAGTCTTAACTAGACGGTCTCTTGACCTAAACCTAACCAGATGGTCTTTTGACCTAATCTTAACCAGACGGTCTTTTGACCTAATCTTAACCAGATGGTCTTTTGACCTAATCTTAACCAGACGGTCTCTTGACCTAAACCTAACCAGATGGTCTTTTGACCTAATCCTAACCAGAGGATTTTTGAATACACCTTACCTGTTTTCCTGAATTCTGAACTTAACCAGTTGAACCCCTAATAATTTGGATGCAGTTCTATATATTAAAGAGCACTGTTGTGACTTTAATTATTATTTAAGCCTCTATTTTGAGTGATTCAGACTGCATATCCACACTTAGAAGAGCACTTTTGTGACTTCCACTTAGTTTCAACTGTTGAATGTATTAAGAGCACTGTTGTGCCTTTATTCTGAAAAAAACAGGAACTTTTATTGTGAAGGACTAAAACACGTGATTACGTACTTCCTGCCTGTCTGTTCAGATTGCTGCCAGCCTTACTTGCCCGTGCCGCTTGTTGCTTGAGGAATGAAAAGACGCAAATGAGTATGTATGCAGACTTGATAAAGGCCTATTGAGGTTGAAACGTACGTCGTCGAAATAAATACTACTCAAGACCATCACGTTTACTCTTTTTGAGTTTATTCCATTTTTTGGAAGTGTCTTTTAAAGTTTAAATGTCCGTGAGAGGCACAAAATGGCGACTCCAGGTCGAGACTGCAGCCTGTTAGCTGTTAGCTACAGCTACAGCTACAACCAGGAGAGATGGCTGACCGCTACCAACCTACCGGTAAGGATCCAACTCTTTGGCCACGGGGGTTCTCCATTACGCCGCGATCGTCGGACCTGCACCATGAGAGACGACCGGAGCGCCATGATGAGCCAGGGATGCCGTCTGCGCCAGGGTCGCTGCTGGAGCCTTGTTCGGGCCCGCTCCGCTACCCGACGGCCTGTTGTTTTCCACCAGAGGGATGATACCGACCGCAGCTGCAGCCCCGCTCACTGCACGCCTTCGCTGGGGCCCGTGTTTGGCCTGCCCCGCCTGGGATCAGAGACGGACTAGAAGACACCTAAAAGGAAGATTTTCTATTATAACCAGAGGTTAAAAAGGTATCCTGGGCTTACAGATTGGTGACAGTTCATTTATAGTTTATATTCACCTCTGATACAGCAGAAATATTAATCTTAATAATGTAAGATATACATATATAAGCATTTTATTGCATTTATAAGTACATTTTTTGTTCATATTATACTTACCTGAGATGCAGCAACAACAGAGTACCTATATATTGTGGTTGGTTAAGCAATTTATTGCACATTCCTAAATACATTTTTGTTATATTATACTTACCTGAGATACAGTACCTGTGGAGAAAAAACAGGAGAAAAAAGAGTTTTACTCACCTGACACATTCACAAGGTTGATTAAGCAATTTATTGCATATTCCTGAATACATTTATGTTATATAATACTTACCTGAGATACAGTACCTGTGGAGAAAAAAGAGTTTTACTCACCTGACACATTCACAAGGTTGATTAAGCAATTTATTGCATATTATTTGATATATACTCATTCTTGTCGGTGGATGAGGGGGCTTTGATGAGGGACGGGGAGTCCAGGGTGTTTTGGCTATGCTGTCAGTAGTGAGTGCATTTAAGGTCCCGGTGCAATTCGTAAGTCACCGGGACCCCTTGATTTAATCCCTATACCGCCCGGACTCAACAGCACCTGCCTTGGCCCCCCCTGTCCTTTCTGAGAGGCCTCCCCTCCACTGCTCCTCATATTTAGGATGTACTCTGTTGGCATACAGGACTGAACTTGGTTTTCCAGGACAATTTCTGTTGTTATATATTTTGTATAGAGAACTTAATAAGTTACAATATATGATGTGATGGTCCAGTGATTTCCCAGCCGAGCGAGGTAAGGGCTTTTGGCAGCGTTCTTTTCACAGGCACAAACCAATTTCTATTATAACAGTCTTTTAGACTTTACCTTCACTGATGATCTTTTGACCCAGCATTTATTAGAAGGTCTTTTGACCCAGTCTTAACTAGACGGTCTCTTGACCTAAACCTAACCAGATGGTCTTTTGACCTAATCTTAACCAGACGGTCTTTTGACCTAATCTTAACCAGATGGTCTTTTGACCTAATCTTAACCAGACGGTCTCTTGACCTAAACCTAACCAGATGGTCTTTTGACCTAATCCTAACCAGAGGATTTTTGAATACACCTTACCTGTTTTCCTGAATTCTGAACTTAACCAGTTGAACCCCTAATAATTTGGATGCAGTTCTATATATTAAAGAGCACTGTTGTGACTTTAATTATTATTTAAGCCTCTATTTTGAGTGATTCAGACTGCATATCCACACTTAGAAGAGCACTTTTGTGACTTCCACTTAGTTTCAACTGTTGAATGTATTAAGAGCACTGTTGTGCCTTTATTCTGAAAAAAACAGGAACTTTTATTGTGAAGGACTAAAACACGTGATTACGTACTTCCTGCCTGTCTGTTCAGATTGCTGCCAGCCTTACTTGCCCGTGCCGCTTGTTGCTTGAGGAATGAAAAGACGCAAATGAGTATGTATGCAGACTTGATAAAGGCCTATTGAGGTTGAAACGTACGTCGTCGAAATAAATACTACTCAAGACCATCACGTTTACTCTTTTTGAGTTTATTCCATTTTTTGGAAGTGTCTTTTAAAGTTTAAATGTCCGTGAGAGGCACAAAATGGCGACTCCAGGTCGAGACTGCAGCCTGTTAGCTGTTAGCTACAGCTACAGCTACAACCAGGAGAGATGGCTGACCGCTACCAACCTACCGGTAAGGATCCAACTCTTTGGCCACGGGGGTTCTCCATTACGCCGCGATCGTCGGACCTGCACCATGAGAGACGACCGGAGCGCCATGATGAGCCAGGGATGCCGTCTGCGCCAGGGTCGCTGCTGGAGCCTTGTTCGGGCCCGCTCCGCTACCCGACGGCCTGTTGTTTTCCACCAGAGGGATGATACCGACCGCAGCTGCAGCCCCGCTCACTGCACGCCTTCGCTGGGGCCCGTGTTTGGCCTGCCCCGCCTGGGATCAGAGACGGACTAGAAGACACCTAAAAGGAAGATTTTCTATTATAACCAGAGGTTAAAAAGGTATCCTGGGCTTACAGATTGGTGACAGTTCATTTATAGTTTATATTCACCTCTGATACAGCAGAAATATTAATCTTAATAATGTAAGATATACATATATAAGCATTTTATTGCATTTATAAGTACATTTTTTGTTCATATTATACTTACCTGAGATGCAGCAACAACAGAGTACCTATATATTGTGGTTGGTTAAGCAATTTATTGCACATTCCTAAATACATTTTTGTTATATTATACTTACCTGAGATACAGTACCTGTGGAGAAAAAACAGGAGAAAAAAGAGTTTTACTCACCTGACACATTCACAAGGTTGATTAAGCAATTTATTGCATATTCCTGAATACATTTATGTTATATAATACTTACCTGAGATACAGTACCTGTGGAGAAAAAAGAGTTTTACTCACCTGACACATTCACAAGGTTGATTAAGCAATTTATTGCATATTATTTGATATATACTCATTCTTGTCGGTGGATGAGGGGGCTTTGATGAGGGACGGGGAGTCCAGGGTGTTTTGGCTATGCTGTCAGTAGTGAGTGCATTTAAGGTCCCGGTGCAATTCGTAAGTCACCGGGACCCCTTGATTTAATCCCTATACCGCCCGGACTCAACAGCACCTGCCTTGGCCCCCCTGTCCTTTCTGAGAGGCCTCCCCTCCACTGCTCCTCATAATTTAGGATGTACTCTGTTGGCATACAGGACTGAACTTGGTTTTCCAGGACAATTTCTGTTGTTATATATTTTGTATAGAGAACTTAATAAGTTACAATATATGATGTGATGGTCCAGTGATTTCCCAGCCGAGCGAGGTAAGGGCTTTTGGCAGCGTTCTTTTCACAGGCACAAACCAATTTCTATTATAACAGTCTTTTAGACTTTACCTTCACTGATGATCTTTTGACCCAGCATTTATTAGAAGGTCTTTTGACCCAGTCTTAACTAGACGGTCTCTTGACCTAAACCTAACCAGATGGTCTTTTGACCTAATCTTAACCAGACGGTCTTTTGACCTAATCTTAACCAGATGGTCTTTTGACCTAATCTTAACCAGACGGTCTCTTGACCTAAACCTAACCAGATGGTCTTTTGACCTAATCCTAACCAGAGGATTTTTGAATACACCTTACCTGTTTTCCTGAATTCTGAACTTAACCAGTTGAACCCCTAATAATTTGGATGCAGTTCTATATATTAAAGAGCACTGTTGTGACTTTAATTATTATTTAAGCCTCTATTTTGAGTGATTCAGACTGCATATCCACACTTAGAAGAGCACTTTTGTGACTTCCACTTAGTTTCAACTGTTGAATGTATTAAGAGCACTGTTGTGCCTTTATTCTGAAAAAAACAGGAACTTTTATTGTGAAGGACTAAAACACGTGATTACGTACTTCCTGCCTGTCTGTTCAGATTGCTGCCAGCCTTACTTGCCCGTGCCGCTTGTTGCTTGAGGAATGAAAAGACGCAAATGAGTATGTATGCAGACTTGATAAAGGCCTATTGAGGTTGAAACGTACGTCGTCGAAATAAATACTACTCAAGACCATCACGTTTACTCTTTTTGAGTTTATTCCATTTTTTGGAAGTGTCTTTTAAAGTTTAAATGTCCGTGAGAGGCACAAAATGGCGACTCCAGGTCGAGACTGCAGCCTGTTAGCTGTTAGCTACAGCTACAGCTACAACCAGGAGAGATGGCTGACCGCTACCAACCTACCGGTAAGGATCCAACTCTTTGGCCACGGGGGTTCTCCATTACGCCGCGATCGTCGGACCTGCACCATGAGAGACGACCGGAGCGCCATGATGAGCCAGGGATGCCGTCTGCGCCAGGGTCGCTGCTGGAGCCTTGTTCGGGCCCGCTCCGCTACCCGACGGCCTGTTGTTTTCCACCAGAGGGATGATACCGACCGCAGCTGCAGCCCCGCTCACTGCACGCCTTCGCTGGGGCCCGTGTTTGGCCTGCCCCGCCTGGGATCAGAGACGGACTAGAAGACACCTAAAAGGAAGATTTTCTATTATAACCAGAGGTTAAAAAGGTATCCTGGGCTTACAGATTGGTGACAGTTCATTTATAGTTTATATTCACCTCTGATACAGCAGAAATATTAATCTTAATAATGTAAGATATACATATATAAGCATTTTATTGCATTTATAAGTACATTTTTTGTTCATATTATACTTACCTGAGATGCAGCAACAACAGAGTACCTATATATTGTGGTTGGTTAAGCAATTTATTGCACATTCCTAAATACATTTTTGTTATATTATACTTACCTGAGATACAGTACCTGTGGAGAAAAAACAGGAGAAAAAAGAGTTTTACTCACCTGACACATTCACAAGGTTGATTAAGCAATTTATTGCATATTCCTGAATACATTTATGTTATATAATACTTACCTGAGATACAGTACCTGTGGAGAAAAAAGAGTTTTACTCACCTGACACATTCACAAGGTTGATTAAGCAATTTATTGCATATTATTTGATATATACTCATTCTTGTCGGTGGATGAGGGGGCTTTGATGAGGGACGGGGAGTCCAGGGTGTTTTGGCTATGCTGTCAGTAGTGAGTGCATTTAAGGTCCCGGTGCAATTCGTAAGTCACCGGGACCCCTTGATTTAATCCCTAACCCCTAACCCTAACCCTAACCCTAACCCTAACCCTAACCCTCAGAAAATTGGACACTCTTGTACCAAGAGGCCTAAATGAAAAATAATTCAAAGATAGAGACATGTTATTTTTCCTTCTTTGTCCTGCCTCCCCACCTCTCCTCCTTTCCCTTTCCTCCACCCCTTCCATCCCCTCTTTTCCCTTTACCCTACCCACCTCCCACCTCTCCCTTCCTTTTCTGTCCCTAACCCACTCCATGACTTCTAACCCTAACCATAACCGTCTCTAACCCTCTCCATGACCTCTAACCCTAACCATAACCGTCACTGACCCCTGTCTGGGACTCTGACCCCAAATTTTGGTTACTGACCTTTGACCTAACCCTAAATTAGTGTTAACATTTGCTCAAAACTTTTTTTAGTGTTGTTCCGATTACATGCTGCAACAGCAGAGGGCATTCTGATGTGATGAATATAATTGTTGATATAATCGTAAATATGAGAACTGAGTGGCGATGGGGGTCCTCGAGGAGGGACAGTGGGGACCGGGGTGTTTTGATTGCTTTCTGTAGTGCGTGCATTCAGAGTCTCGGTGCTAAAGCACCGAGACCCTCTCCTTTTTCTAAACCTAACCCTAACCCTAACCCTAACCCTAACCCTAACCCAGCCTTCGGCTGTGAGACTTTCTTTAATTTCCCCTAACCCCCTAACCCTATACACATTCACATTTAGCATAATTTTTTTTCCTATTTACAACCCTCAAACAGCCCAAAATGAAGATGGGGACGTGGTCAGCCTAGCTGCTACGAAGATGAATTTGTTTCCGCACCAGGGACTTTCATTCTGTTTCTCTGTCTCCTCATGGCAAGGCTGGTATTTTTACTCTGCACACCCCTAGACAGACTTGTTGAAGTTTTAGGACTTCTTGAGGTCGAAAGGCTTCTTGCTTAATACAAGCCCACACACACACACACACACACATACACACACACCCTTTGATCCCTCATTCAACCCTCATCATCCTCTGACGTTTTCTGCTCAGAACAGCGCATATGCTGCGTGGGACAAATTATGCCACTTTTCTGTGTTTTGCCTAGACACTACACAGAACACACAGAGACGCATGCACACACACAGAGAGACAGACAGACAGACACACACACACGCAGACACACCTGTCGCACAGACAGACACACACACACACACACACACATACAGACACACCCCTCACACAAAACGCGACCTAATGAGTCAGAGTATTGCTAGCTCAGTGGTCAAATGTGCGGAACAGCAAAATCTCAACATAAACAAAGCTGACGAATGCAGCCCAAAACGCACGTGGAGACGCAGTCAGCGCGGCTGCTGCGAAGAGACATTTCTGCTTCTCCCGTGCTTCGTGGCAGGCTGAAAAAACAATTCCTTAAATCAACCTTAGACGTGCGGCCAATTGAGTCTCCCTTGAGAGACGCGAAGGGCAGCCGAAAGTGAGCGTACGGATGCGGTCGGCTCTGGGCCGCCGCAAAGGGTATATCTCTGCACAACGCTAAGGAGTGTATTCCTGCTTCCGTCCACTCACGGCAGGCCTAATCTGCGCTTCTTCAAATCCTTTACAGATGCGCCAGAATCAATGTGTTTCTGCAAAAAAGTGTGAGGCTGACATAAGTCTGATGCTCATTCTACTGCACACACAGAGTGCACGCTTGCTGCTTCAGGTTGTTTGTTTTTTTCCCCCTTTTTTCACATGCCGGCCGCACGCCGTCGACGGGACCCCACTTGTGGATCGAAGCTGCCGAGACGACCGTCGGGAGGCGGGGCGAAATGTGACGGCAGGTATGCAGACGCGCGCTCCCAGGGACACCATAAAACGCGACACAATGAGTCAGAATGGGGTCAATTGTGCAGAACGACAAAATCCAAAGGACTTTGGTTATAAGCGTTAATAACTAATATTATACATAATAACCTTGTAATTTAAAGCATAGAGCAAATTGTTTTTTTAAGATTATTAAACTGAACACTTTAAATGAATTAACCACTCGAGGCTGTTACATGAAATGAAGAAAAATACAAATTCCCTGAACTTCCAAATTGGTTAGCAAAGTTGCAACATTTAACAGAATTAATTACAATATTTCTTTTAACTTTGGACCAACTTTTGGCATCTCATACTGTTTTTACTTTCTCAAACTAAACATTTCTCTGAAATGAAAAGACTACACATTTGCTCTTTTATGCTGAAAGGACAGGAAGCTTTATTGCGAAGGGTGACCCACTTCCTGCCTGCCTGTCTGCTTGTGTGGGCTCTTGACTACCTGTTACATATCCCGGTAACCATCAGCAAATGTGCTGATGGTTACCGGGATATGTAAAGTGGTACCACTTGGAACCACTGGGGGTCTCTGATGTGCCTGCACACACAGACAGACAGACAGACAGACAGACAGACAGACAGACAGACACGCACACAGACACACACGCACACAGACACACACAAACACACAGACACACACACAGACACGCACGCACGCACACACACACACACACAACACAACACACAGAGACAGACACACACACAACACACAGAGACACAGACACACACAACACACAGAGACACAGACACACACAACACACAGAGACAGACACACACACACACACACACAGACACAACACACAGAGACACAGACAGACTGACAGACAGACAGACAGACAGAGACACACACACACAAACAGACACACAAACAGACACACACACACACACACACACACAACACAAACAGACACACACACACACACACACAAACAGACACACACACAGAGACACACAGACACACACGCACACAGACACACGTACACACAGAGACACACACAGACACAGACAGACAGACAGACACACAACACACAGAGACACACACACACACACACACACACACACACAACACAGAGACACACACACAACACACAGAGACACAGACACACACACACACAACACACAGAGACACAGACACACACACACACACAACACACAACACACAGAGACACAGACACACACACACACACAACACAGAGACACAGACACACACAGAGACACACACACACAGAGACACAGACACAACACACACACACACAGACACAACACACAGAGACACAGACACAACACACAGAGACACAGACACAACACACAGAGACACAGACACAACACACAGAGACACAGACACAACACACACACAGAGACACAGACACACACACACACACACAGACACAACACACACACACACACACACACACACACACACACACACAGACACAACACACAGAGACACAGACATAGACACTCAGACAGACAGAGACACACAACACAACACACAGAGACACAGACACACAAACAGACACACACACACCACACACACACACACACACAACACAACACAACACAAACAGACACACACACAGACACACAAACAGACACACACACACAGAGACACACACAGACACACACGCACACAGACACACGTACACAGAGACAGACACAGACAGACAGACAGACACACAACACACAGAGACACACACACACACACACACACAACACACAGAGACACACACACCACACACCACACACACACACACACAACACACAGAGACACAGACACACACACAACACACAGAGACACAGACACACACAAAAACACACACACACACACACACAACACAACACAGAGACACAGACACACACACAACACACAGAGACACAGACACACACACACAAACACAGACACACACAGACACAACACACAGAGACACAGACAGACAGAGACACACACACACACACAAACAGACCACACAGACACACACAGAGACACACACAGACACACACGCACACAGACACACGTACACACAGAGACACACACAGACACAGACAGACAGACAGACAGACACACAAACACAGAGACCACGCACACACACACACACACACAAACACACAGACAGACAGACAGACAGACAGACTGAATTGTCAGGTAATGTAAGGTGTTGAACTGTGTTTCCAAATGGCTTAAGGTTATGAAAAAATGACTGGTACCTTTGCCTCATTTCAACAGCCCTGCCTGCCTGCCTGCCTGCCTGCCTGCCTGCCTGCCTGACGAAAGACCACTCATGGGAGCAAACGGGAGGTCTGCCATTTGCCTACACACAACACACAGACACACACACACACAGACACACACATGCACTAACCCTAACCCAAAGTGAATATCTCTCCGTCTATTTTTCTTTCACATTTTACATACGCTACTCGTTTTACACCGCTTCCTCGCTCTTTGGGCGTGCACCCTGGCTCTCCCGTCTTCCCGATACTCTTTGCGTTTCCCATTCACATTTAGCATAATTTTCTTCCTATTTACAACCCTCAAACAGCCCAAAATGAAGATGGGGACGTGGTCAGCCTAGCTGCTACGAAGATGAATTTGTTTCCGCAACAGGGACTTTCATTCTGTTTCTCTGTCTCCTCATGGCAAGGCTGATATTTTTACTCTGCACACCCCTAGACAGACTTCTTGAAGTTTTAGGACTTCTTGAGGTCGAAAGGCTTCTTGCTTAATACAAGCCCCCACACACACATACACATTCACATTTAGCATAATTTTTTTTCCTATTTACAACCCTCAAACAGCCCAAAATGAAGATGGGGACGTGGTCAGCCTAGCTGCTACGAAGATGAACTTGTTTCCGCACCAGGGACTTTCATTCTGTTTCTCTGTCTCCTCATGGCAAGGCTGGTATTTTTACTCTGCACACCCCTAGACAGACTTGTTGAAGTTTTAGGACTTCTTGAGGTCGAAAGGCTTCTTGCTTAATACAAGCCCCACACACACACACACACACACACCCTTTGATCCCTCATTCATCCCTCATCATCCTCTGACATTTTCAGCTCAGAACAGCGCATATGCTGCGTGGGACAAATTATGCCACTTTTCTGTGTTTTGCCTAGACACCACACAGAACACACAGAGATGCATGCACACAGACAGACAGACAGACAGACAGACACACCGCTCACACAAAACGCGACCTAATGAGTCAGAGTATTGCTAGCTCAGTGGTCAAATGTGCGGAACAGCAAAATCTCAACATAAACAAAGCTGACGAATGCAGCCCAAAACGCACGTGGAGACGCAGTCAGCGCGGCTGCTGCGAAGAGACATTTCTGCTTCTCCCGTGCTTCGTGGCAGGCTGAAAAAAACAATTCCTTAAATCAACCTTAGACGTGCGGCCAATTGAGTCTCCCTTGAGAGACGTGAAGGGCAGCCGAAAGTGAGTGTACGGATGCGGTCGGCACTGGGCCGCCGCAAAGGGTATATCTCTGCACAACGCTAAGGAGTGTATTCCTGTTTCCGTCCACTCACGGCAGGCCTAATCTGCGCTTCTTCAAATCCTTTACAGATACGCCAGAATCTATGTGTTTTCTGCAAAAAAGTGTGAGGCTGACATAAGTCTGATGCTCATTCTACTGCACACACAGAGTGCACGCTTGCTGCTTCAGGTTGTTTGTTTTTTTTCCTCCCTTTTTTCACATGCCGGCCGCACGCCGTCGACGGGACCCCACTTGTGGATTGAAGCTACTTTGACGACAGTCGGGAGGTGGCAAAATGTAACGGCAGGTATGCAGAAACGCACACACACACACACACACACACACACAGACACGCACACATACACACACACAGACAGACACACTCTCAATAGTGTCATTTATCCCCTATTTACATTTTCTGGGAAGATCAGCATATGTGCTGAAGGACTCCAGAAACGTGTCTTGATCAGAATATGTAAACAAAAAGTTACACGACAAATAGCTACCAATCGACTCCAAATGACCTGAAACGCACACTTCCTAAAAATATCCTGGAGGAACATTTTCCGGGAAAAACACTTTTCACAAAATCCTACAATTAAAGTCTATGGCGCGAACATTTTCGCTTATAACTCCAGAACGGTACGTCCTACACACTTGGAACGGACTC
>NC_050183.1:23826387-23848887 GCF_008315115.2 Sander lucioperca
AAATATGTAAACAAAAAGTTACACGACAAATAGCTACCAATCGACTCCAAATGACCTGAAACGCACACTTCCTAAAAATATCCTGGAGGAACATTTTCCGGGAAAAACACTTGGTCAAATTTTCACAAAATCCTACAATTAAAGTCTATGGCGCGAACATTTTCGCTTATAACTCCAGAACGGTACGTCCTACACACTTGGAAACGGACTCCGTCTGACATAATTTGACCACCCCGAACACACAGAACTTGTCCCCGAGTCTCTACGGCCTTCCGTTCAGGAGATACAGACGTTTTGACTAAAAAACGTAACGTAGCTCGGAAACGAAAGGTCGTAGAGACAAGCGGGTGGTACCACGGGAAAGCCCATCATTGAAAATGGGGGGGTAGGTCAAAGTTTCATCGCTCTAGCACCTTCTGTTCTAAAGATACAGCACAAAAGCTAAACCATTTCCCATAATGCTTTGCGCTTGCAAATTTTGGGACAAAATTGCCCATATCTCAGCAATAAAACATTAAAAATGCAAAGTATTATACATTCCCGTGTTCGTCATCATGTCCTCTATCAGACTATGCTAAAAAAACATTATGGTTAAAATTTTGCACCGTCACAGAAGGGTATGTGCAAACAGAGTGGTATATATACAAAGTCGAAACCATTATAAAATGTTAAGGAGTCCCTATTGGTACTCTTACTGCTGTCGGTACCCCTACCGACATCCGGATTCATAGCTTATCCTAACCCCTAACCCTAACCCTAACCCCCTAACCCTAACCCTAACCCGTTTCCTGGCCTATATACATGTACAAACTTCTTTCCATGTATTCTAATAGTCTGGCTTTGAGTTCGACCTGCGGCCCTTTGCTGTCCCATTCTTCTTTTCCTAAACCCAACCGTCCCGTTCTTCCCGCACGTCACAGAAACTTAAGCCCACCCACGACCATTTCCTTAACCTAACCGCGTCGAAAGTGACGCCGATAGTCCCGACCCAGCGCGTTTAGACGCTAAAGGAGACTTTTAGCGTCAGTAACAACGCCAAAGGCACCTGACCGAGCGTCCGTATTTTACGCGACGGGAGTGAGAATCTGTTGGACGTAACGGGGACTGATGTTTTTGAGATTTACTTACCACTTTGCAGCCTCTCTTTAAACATTCTCAGGACCTCCTTCTCCTCCCAGAGGTCGCTGGGGGTCTTAAACCTCTCCTCAGCGGCTGCTGTTGACGTCCAAACTGTGGGACTGGTGGAGGATGTGCTGGGGAGGGGCTCGTGGAACGTGGGGGAGCGCAGCACCGTGTTTTTTTTGTGACTTCATTTTATTCTGGAAGAAAGAAAAAAGAACAAAAAACATCCTTAGTTGAATCAGAAATACAGGTAAGAGACAATCATCCCTGGCATTTTTACTCTGTGCTGTGTTTCAAATTCAACTACATATTGTATGTACTATTTGGGAAACATTGGATGTACTATTTATGGTTATACTGTAACTATTAGTTTTCTGTGCCTACACTGAAAAGTGACTTTGTGTCACTTTGCAGTATATTTTCATTAAAAAGTATGACTTTCTTCTTTCAAATGGATTGTTCTAATTGTTCATTTCATAACTATGCTATATTATTCTCACTTCAATATGACTGCTGGAGTGCAGTGTAGGACCACATACGGCAAAATGGAATTGAAATGCATTTTAAGTGCCATTCATATGTAGGACTACATGAGACATTTGGATTTGAGGACCTTTCAAGTCTGTTGCATTAACACAATCTAAAATGAAATGTAATATGACATTAACACATAATAAATACAGAAAAAAATAAAACCCACATGTCACACACACAGACACACACAATTAAACAGACAGACACACATGGACACACACACACTCACAGACACACACACACACACACACACACACACACACACACACACACACATGAATTTAAATTCAATCCTAGCATGCAGTTATTTTCCACAAGAAAAATGGAATTAAATTTAAAGTATTGTTTGTTTGTTTTTTGGTCTTGTGGCAGCTGCATATCTTTTAATTTTGATATTTAAAATCAAAATCCGTTTACCTTGCAATGCTGAGAGTGAGCTCAATTTCCCCAGTGCAAGCAGGAAGCCACGACTGACACCTGTATTACAACCAATCAGAGCACAATATGCTAATGAGTTTCTTCCAGAGAGATTCCTCACTCATAAACACCACTAACCCTCCTGACACAGCCCTGAAACTTAACTCCAGCCCCAAAGTCTAACCCCGAAACACATGAGCCCCTCCTGGCTACCCCCGGTACTACATTTCTTTTTTGGCTATGATGTGCATGATGATAGCAGGATTTGATTGAACTGTATTCCCCAATGTCTGAGGCAGAACATCAGCTACTCTTCCTGGGGTCCACGCAAAACATGAAACATGACATTTTCAGACCAAACTAAACTATAAAAAATGTTGACATTTTCAGATAAAAAAAGTCATATCATACAATATTAAAAGGAGTATAGCTAGTATCGTTTCCTGGCCTATATACATGTACAAACTTCTTTCCATGTATTCTAATAGTCTGGCTTTGAGTTCGACCTGCGGCCCTTTGCTGTCCCATTCTTCTTTTCCTAAACCCAACCGTCGCGTTCTTCCCGCACGTCACAGAAACTTAAGCCCACCCACGACCATTTCCTTAACCTAACCGCGTCGAAAGTGACGCCGATAGTCCCGACCCAGCGCGTTTAGACGCTAAAGGAGACTTTTAGCGTCAGTAACAACGCCAAAGGCACCTGACCGAGCGTCCGTATTTTACGCGACGGGAGTGAGAATCTGTTGGACGTAACGGGGACTGATGTTTTTGAGATTTACTTACCACTTTGCAGCCTCTCTTTAAACATTCTCAGGACCTCCTTCTCCTCCCAGAGGTCGCTGGGGGTCTTAAACCTCTCCTCAGCGGCTGCTGTTGACGTCCAAACTGTGGGACTGGTGGAGGATGTGCTGGGGAGGGGCTCGTGGAACGTGGGGGAGCGCAGCACCGTGTTTTTTTTGTGACTTCATTTTATTCTGGAAGAAAGAAAAAAGAACAACAAACATCCTTAGTTGAATCAGAAATACAGGTAAGAGACAATCATCCCTGGCATTTTTACTCTGTGCTGTGTTTCCAATTCAACTACATATTGTATGTACTATTTGGGAAACATTGGATGTACTATTTATGGTTATACTGTAACTATTAGTTTTCTGTGCCTACACTGAAAAGTGACTTTGTGTCACTTTGCAGTATATTTTCATTAAAAAGTATGACTTTCTTCTTTCAAATGGATTGTTCTAATTGTTCATTTCATAACTATGCTATATTATTCTCACTTCAATATGACTGCTGGAGTGCAGTGTAGGACCACATACGGCAAAATGGAATTGAAATGCATTTTAAGTGCCATTCATATGTAGGACTACATGAGACATTTGGATTTGAGGACCTTTCAAGTCTGTTGCATTAACACAATCTAAAATGAAATGTAATATGACATTAACACATAATAAATACAGAAAAAAATAAAACCCACATGTCACACACACAGACACACACAATTAAACAGACAGACACACATGGACACACACACACTCACAGAGACACACACACACACACACACACACACACACACACACACACACACATGAATTTAAATTCAATCCTAGCATGCAGTTATTTTCCACAAGAAAAATGGAATTAAATTTAAAGTATTGTTTGTTTGTTTTTTGGTCTTGTGGCAGCTGCAGATCTTTTAATTTTGATATTTAAAATCAAAATCCGTTTACCTTGCACCCAAGTATATTTTTTACCTCCCCTCCATCCCCTTTTTCCCTTCCTTTTCTGTCCCAACCCACTCCATGACCTCTAACCATAACCCTCTCTAACCCCCACATGACCTGTAACCCTAATCTCAACCGTCACTGACCCCTGTCTGGGACTCTGACCTCAAATGTTGGTCAATGACCTTTGACCTAACCCTAAATCAGTGTTAACATTTGCTCTAAACTTTTTTAGTGTTGTTCTGATTACATGCTGTGACAGCAGAGGGCATTCTGATGTTACGAATGTAATTGTTGATATAATTGTAAATACAAGAACTGAGTGGCGATGGGGGGCTCGAGGAGGGACAGCGGGGACCGGGGTGTTTTGATTGCTTTCTGTAGTGCGTGCATTCAGTTCCTCTTTTTTCTAAACCTATCCAGCCAGGACTCGGACGGCATCTGCCCCGGTTCCCCTGTTCCCTCCGAGGGGCCTCCCTTTCGCTTTTTCTTTCCAAATATTTATAATCGCATCCATTTTGAAAAAAGTATATACGCTGTTATTCTCAATGTTTTTTATGATAATATGTAACCTGCTCTTAAGACGTGCCATTGCACTCCACTCAATCAAAGTTTGAGGCCAAATAGGCACCATTTATCCAGTTGTCTAATATTAACACTGTCTTTGGATGCCCGACTCGGTCTTGTCTCAGTCTGGACGGAATGAACAATTGACCAACTTAGGAAAACTTAACATAGACTTATAACATGGACTTATGACAATTACTGGACAGGACTTACATTTACATATACATACACAACTCTACACTACACGTTGCTGCATTCTGCTGGAACTGGACTCCTGCAATGGACAGAACTCTCCCTCATATGAGGTATTTTTTGTTGCCATTTTCCACCTGCTCAGGGATTCTATGTGGACAATTTTTTGCACCAGCAGTACATTTTTCCCTCCACAAGGGGGCGCCATTGGTTTTCTAATCCTTACTCCCTAAGGCCATTTAATATGCAAAGATGTTCATTGCATTTTGTTGTATTATTGTGATGGTTAGTGTATCATCCACAGGTTATGAAGTTTATATATGTTCAAGAAGTAAGCGTGGGAGCTTACACCCCCTGTATACATGCATCCACTTCCTATAGTTTTATTTTTCCCAAATTCTTTAACTATAATTTTCTTTGGCTTATGAGCCCATTAAAATTGGCAACTACTTCAAGTCATAAATTGGCAACTATACAAAATCATAAAAAATCAAGATATAAAATCATTTGATGCAAACATAAATACGAATAAATAAGGCAACATATTCAAACATTAAACAAACTACTACAAAGTGGATCATTATACTGAATGTATTGATGCAAGATGCTTTTCTTTTGACTTAAAAATGCCACATGCAGTGCACATTATGTGAATCTACAGACACAGGAGTAAGTTGACAGCACCCTCATCTCAAATGACAGTCTCAGTGCTATGCACATATCTCATCTGGATGCCGTATTCTGCAGAGATCACATCATTACACAACATCGTTATACAACATTCTGAATCAGAAAAACACTAACAATCCACTAGTTGAGCATTTTGTTAAACACAATTGGGATAACTTGAGAGCAACCAGTCTTGAAGCTGATTACAGATGGTCAATCCAGACAAGGAGGAAAGCTGAACGCACCTGGATCAGAAAATTGGACACTCTTGTACCAAGAGGCCTAAATGAAAAATAATTCAAAGATATAGACATTTTATCTTTCCTTCTTTGTCCTACCTCCCCACCTCTCCTCCTTTCCCCTTCCTCCATCCCCTTTTTTTTCCCTTACCCTACCCACCATTTACTTTCAGGGCTTGTCACTCCGGGGGTTACGCCACGCGACTTTTGGATTGAGGCCGCGAAGAGGATAGCGGGGAGCGTTTCTTGGCAGGTATGCAGAAAGGTGCAGACACACCGCTCCCACAAAACGCGACCTAATGAGTCACGGAAAACAGCGCAAATTGTTTTTTTTAAGATTATTAAACTGAACACTTTAAATGAATTAACCACTCGGGGCTGTTACATGAAATGAAGAAAAATACAAATTCCCTGAACTTCCAAATTGGTTAGCAAAGTTGCAACATTTAACAGAATTAATTACAATATTTCTTTTAACTTTGGAGTAACTTTTGGCATCTCATACTTTTTTACTTTCTCAAACTAAACATTTCTCTGAAATGAAGAGACTACACATTTGCTCTTTTATGCTGAAAGAACAGGAAGCTTTATTGCGAAGGGGGACCCACTTCCTGCCTGCCTGTCTGCCTGCGTGGGCTCTTGACTCCCTCTTACATATCCCGGTAACCATCAGCAAATGCGCTGATGGTTACCGGGAAATGTAAAGTGGTACCACTTGGAACCACTGGGGGTCTCTGATGTGCCTGCACACACACACAGACAGACAGACAGACAGACAGACAGAGACACACAGACACACACACACACACAGAGACACACACATGCACACACAGACAGAGACACACACACACACACACACACACACACACACACACACACAGAGACACACACATGCACACACATACAGAGACACACACACACACACACAGAGACACACACATGCACACACAGACAGAGACACACACACACACACACACAGAGACACACACAGACACACACACACAGACAGACAGACACACACACACACACACAACACACAGAGACACACACAGACACATGCACACACAGACACACACACACACACAGAGACACACACATGCACACACAGACAGAGACACACACATACACACACACACACAGACACAGACAGACACACACACACACACACACACACACACACACACAGAGACACACACATGCACACACAGACACAGACAGACAAAGACACACAGACACAACACACAGAGACACACACACAAAGGCAGGGCTGTTGAAATGAGGCGAAGGTCCAAGGTCAAATGGGAAGTGATGTATCTCCCCTCCCCCCCCCCCAAGTATATTTTTTACCTCCCCTCCATCCCCTTTTTCCCCTTCCTTTTCTGTCCCTAACCCACTCCATGACCTCTAACCATAACCCTCTCTAACCCTCCACATGACCTGTAACCCTAATCTCAACCGTCACTGACCCCTGTCTGGGACTCTGACCTCAAATGTTGGTCAATGACCTTTGACCTAACCCTAAATCAGTGTTAACATTTGCTCTAAACTTTTTTAGTGTTGTTCTGATTACATGCTGCGACAGCAGAGGGCATTCTGATGTTACGAATGTAATTGTTGATATAATTGTAAATACGAGAACTGAGTGGCGATGGGGGGCCTCGAGGAGGGACAGCGGGGACCGGGGTGTTTTGATTGCTTTCTGTAGTGCGTGCATTCAGAGTCTCGGTGCTAAAGCACCGAGACCCTCTCCTTTTTCTAAACCTATCCAGCCAGGACTCGGATGGCATCTGCCCCGGTTCCCCTGTTCCCTCCGAGGGGCCTCCCTTTCGCTTTCCCCTTCCCAAATGTTTAGGATAATCACATCCATTTTGAGAAAAGTGTATCCACTGTTGTTCTGAATGTTTTTTATGATAATGTGTAACCTGCTTTCAAGACGTGCCTTTGCACTCCACTCAACCAAAGTTTGAGACCAGATATGCACCATTTGTCCAGTTGTCTAATATTAACACTGTCTTTGGATGCCTGACTCGCTCTTGTCTCAGTCTGGATGGAATGAACAATTGACCAACTTAGGAAGACTTAACATTAACTTATAACATGGACTTATGACAATTACTGGACAGGACTTACATTTACATATACATACACAACACTACACTACATGTTGCTGCATTCTGCTGGAACTGGACTCCTGGAATGGATGGAACTCTCCCTCGTATGAGGTATTTTTTATTGTTATTTTTCACCTGCTCAGGGATTCTATGTGGACAAATTTTTGGTACCAGCAGTACATTTTTTCCTCCACAAGGGGGCGCCATTGGTTTTTGAATCCTTACTCTCCTAAGGCAATTCAATATGCAAAGATGTTCATTATATTTTATTGTATTATTGTGATGGTTAGTGTATCATCCACAGGTTATGAAGTTTAAATATGTTCAAGAAGTAAGTGTGGAAACACACCCCCTGTATGCATGCATCCACTTCCTATAGTTTTATTTTTCCCAAATTCTTTAACTATAATTTTCTTTGACTTATGACCCCATTAAAATTGGCAACTACTTTAAGTTATAAATTGGCAACTATTCAAAATCATTAAAAATCAAGAATAAAATCATTTGATACAAACATAAATATGAATAAATAAGCCAAAAAAAACAAAGTGGATCATTATATTGAATATATTGATGTAAGGTACTTTTCTTTTGACTTAAAAATGCCACATGCAGTGCACATTGTGTGGGTCTACAGACACAGGAGTAGGTTGGGAGAATCCTCATCTCAAATGGCAGTCTCAGTGCTATGCAGATATCTCATCTGGATACAGTATTCTGCAGAGATCACACCATTACACAACATCGTTATACAACATTCTGAATCAGAAAAACACTAACAATCCACTAGTTGAGCATTTTGTTAAACACAATTGGGATAACTTGAGAGCAACCAGTCTTGAAGCTGATTACAGATGGTCAATCCAGACAAGGAGGAAAGCTGAACGCACCTGGATCAGAAAATTGGACACTCTTGTACCAAGAGGCCTAAATGAAAAATAATTCAAAGATATAGACATTTTATCTTTCCTTCTTTGTCCTACCTCCCCACCTCTCCTCCTTCCCCTTCCTCCATCCCCTTTTTTTTCCCTTACCCTACCCACCATTTACTTTCAGGGCTTGTCACTCCGGGGTTGACGCCACGCGACTTTTGGATTGAGGCCGCGAAGAGGATAGCGGGGAGCGTTTCTTGGCAGGTATGCAGAAAGGTGCAGACACACCGCTCCCACAAAACGCGACCTAATGAGTCACGGAAAACAGAGCAAATTGTTTTTTTTAAGATTATTAAACTGAACACTTTAAATGAATTAACCACTCGGGGCTGTTACATGAAATGAAGAAAAATACAAATTCCCTGAACTTCCAAATTGGTTAGCAAAGTTGCAACATTTAACAGAATTAATTACAATATTTCTTTTAACTTTGGAGTAACTTTTGGCATCTCATACTTTTTTTACTTTCTCAAACTAAACATTTCTCTGAAATGAAGAGACTACACATTTGCTCTTTTATGCTGAAAGAACAGGAAGCTTTATTGCGAAGGGGGACCCACTTCCTGCCTGCCTGTCTGCCTGCGTGGGCTCTTGACTCCCTCTTACATATCCCGGTAACCATCAGCAAATGCGCTGATGGTTACCGGGAAATGTAAAGTGGTACCACTTGGAACCACTGGGGGTCTCTGATGTGCCTGCACACACACACAGACAGACAGACAGACAGACAGACAGAGACACACAGACACACACACACACACAGAGACACACACATGCACACACAGACAGAGACACACACACACACACACACACACACACACACAGAGACACACACATGCACACACATACAGAGACACACACACACACACACAGAGACACACACATGCACACACAGACAGAGACACACACACACACACAGACACACACACAGACACACACACACAGACAGACAGACACACACACACACACACACAACACACAGAGACACACACAGACACATGCACACACAGACACACACACACACAGAGACACACACATGCACACACAGACAGAGACACACACATACACACACACACACAGACACAGACAGACACACACACACACACACACACACACACACACAGAGACACACACATGCACACACAGACACAGACAGACAAAGACACACAGACACAACACACAGAGACACACACACAAAGGCAGGGCTGTTGAAATGAGGCGAAGGTCCAAGGTCAAATGGGAAGTGATGTATCTCCCCTCCCCCCCCCCAAGTATATTTTTACCTCCCCTCCATCCCCTTTTTCCCCTTCCTTTTCTGTCCCTAACCCACTCCATGACCTCTAACCATAACCCTCTCTAACCCTCCACATGACCTGTAACCCTAATCTCAACCGTCACTGACCCCTGTCTGGGACTCTGACCTCAAATGTTGGTCAATGACCTTTGACCTAACCCTAAATCAGTGTTAACATTTGCTCTAAACTTTTTTAGTGTTGTTCTGATTACATGCTGTGACAGCAGAGGGCATTCTGATGTTACGAATGTAATTGTTGATATAATTGTAAATACAAGAACTGAGTGGCGATGGGGGGCCTCGAGGAGGGACAGCGGGGACCGGGGTGTTTTGATTGCTTTCTGTAGTGCGTGCATTCAGTTCCTCTTTTTTCTAAACCTATCCAGCCAGGACTCGGACGGCATCTGCCCCGGTTCCCCTGTTCCCTCCGAGGGGCCTCCCTTTCGCTTTTTCTTTCCAAATATTTAGGATAATCGCATCCATTTTGAAAAAAGTATATACGCTGTTATTCTCAATGTTTTTTATGATAATATGTAACCTGCTCTTAAGACGTGCCATTGCACTCCACTCAATCAAAGTTTGAGGCCAAATAGGCACCATTTATCCAGTTGTCTAATATTAACACTGTCTTTGGATGCCCGACTCGGTCTTGTCTCAGTCTGGACGGAATGAACAATTGACCAACTTAGGAAAACTTAACATAGACTTATAACATGGACTTATGACAATTACTGGACAGGACTTACATTTACATATACATACACAACTCTACACTACACGTTGCTGCATTCTGCTGGAACTGGACTCCTGCAATGGACAGAACTCTCCCTCATATGAGGTATTTTTTGTTGCCATTTTCCACCTGCTCAGGGATTCTATGTGGACAATTTTTTGCACCAGCAGTACATTTTTCCCTCCACAAGGGGGCGCCATTGGTTTTCTAATCCTTACTCCCCTAAGGCCATTTAATATGCAAAGATGTTCATTGCATTTTGTTGTATTATTGTGATGGTTAGTGTATCATCCACAGGTTATGAAGTTTATATATGTTCAAGAAGTAAGCGTGGGAGCTTACACCCCCTGTATACATGCATCCACTTCCTATAGTTTTATTTTTCCCAAATTCTTTAACTATAATTTTCTTTGGCTTATGAGCCCATTAAAATTGGCAACTACTTCAAGTCATAAATTGGCAACTATACAAAATCATAAAAAATCAAGATATAAAATCATTTGATGCAAACATAAATACGAATAAATAAGGCAACATATTCAAACATTAAACAAACTACTACAAAGTGGATCATTATACTGAATGTATTGATGCAAGATGCTTTTCTTTTGACTTAAAAATGCCACATGCAGTGCACATTATGTGAATCTACAGACACAGGAGTAAGTTGACAGCACCCTCATCTCAAATGACAGTCTCAGTGCTATGCACATATCTCATCTGGATGCCGTATTCTGCAGAGATCACATCATTACACAACATCGTTATACAACATTCTGAATCAGAAAAACACTAACAATCCACTAGTTGAGCATTTTGTTAAACACAATTGGGATAACTTGAGAGCAACCAGTCTTGAAGCTGATTACAGATGGTCAATCCAGACAAGGAGGAAAGCTGAACGCACCTGGATCAGAAAATTGGACACTCTTGTACCAAGAGGCCTAAATGAAAAATAATTCAAAGATATAGACATTTTATCTTTCCTTCTTTGTCCTACCTCCCCACCTCTCCTCCTTTCCCCTTCCTCCATCCCCTTTTTTTTCCCTTACCCTACCCACCATTTACTTTCAGGGCTTGTCACTCCGGGGTTGACGCCACGCGACTTTTGGATTGAGGCCGCGAAGAGGATAGCGGGGAGCGTTTCTTGGCAGGTATGCAGAAAGGTGCAGACACACCGCTCCCACAAAACGCGACCTAATGAGTCACGGAAAACAGAGCAAATTGTTTTTTTTAAGATTATTAAACTGAACACTTTAAATGAATTAACCACTCGGGGCTGTTACATGAAATGAAGAAAAATACAAATTCCCTGAACTTCCAAATTGGTTAGCAAAGTTGCAACATTTAACAGAATTAATTACAATATTTCTTTTAACTTTGGAGTAACTTTTGGCATCTCATACTTTTTTTACTTTCTCAAACTAAACATTTCTCTGAAATGAAGAGACTACACATTTGCTCTTTTATGCTGAAAGAACAGGAAGCTTTATTGCGAAGGGGGACCCACTTCCTGCCTGCCTGTCTGCCTGCGTGGGCTCTTGACTCCCTCTTACATATCCCGGTAACCATCAGCAAATGCGCTGATGGTTACCGGGAAATGTAAAGTGGTACCACTTGGAACCACTGGGGGTCTCTGATGTGCCTGCACACACACACAGACAGACAGACAGACAGACAGAGACACACAGACACACACACACACAGAGACACACACATGCACACACAGACAGAGACACACACACACACACACACACACACACACACACAGAGACACACACATGCACACACATACAGAGACACACACACACACACACAGAGACACACACATGCACACACAGACAGAGACACACACACACACAGAGACACACACAGACACACACACACAGACAGACAGACACACACACACACACACAACACACAGAGACACACACAGACACATGCACACACAGACACACACACACACACAGAGACACACACATGCACACACAGACAGAGACACACACATACACACACACACACAGACACAGACAGACACACACACACACACACACACACACACACACAGAGACACACACATGCACACACAGACACAGACAGACAAAGACACACAGACACAACACACAGAGACACACACACAAAGGCAGGGCTGTTGAAATGAGGCGAAGGTCCAAGGTCAAATGGGAAGTGATGTATCCCCCTCCCCCCCCCCAAGTATATTTTTTACCTCCCCTCCATCCCCTTTTTCCCCTTCCTTTTCTGTCCCTAACCCACTCCATGACCTCTAACCATAACCCTCTCTAACCCTCCACATGACCTGTAACCCTAATCTCAACCGTCACTGACCCCTGTCTGGGACTCTGACCTCAAATGTTGGTCAATGACCTTTGACCTAACCCTAAATCAGTGTTAACATTTGCTCTAAACTTTTTTAGTGTTGTTCTGATTACATGCTGTGACAGCAGAGGGCATTCTGATGTTACGAATGTAATTGTTGATATAATTGTAAATACAAGAACTGAGTGGCGATGGGGGGCCTCGAGGAGGGACAGCGGGGACCGGGGTGTTTTGATTGCTTTCTGTAGTGCGTGCATTCAGTTCCTCTTTTTTCTAAACCTATCCAGCCAGGACTCGGACGGCATCTGCCCCGGTTCCCCTGTTCCCTCCGAGGGGCCTCCCTTTCGCTTTTTCTTTCCAAATATTTAGGATAATCGCATCCATTTTGAAAAAAGTATATACGCTGTTATTCTCAATGTTTTTTATGATAATATGTAACCTGCTCTTAAGACGTGCCATTGCACTCCACTCAATCAAAGTTTGAGGCCAAATAGGCACCATTTATCCAGTTGTCTAATATTAACACTGTCTTTGGATGCCCGACTCGGTCTTGTCTCAGTCTGGACGGAATGAACAATTGACCAACTTAGGAAAACTTAACATAGACTTAGAACATGGACTTATGACAATTACTGGACAGGACTTACATTTACATATACATACACAACTCTACACTACACGTTGCTGCATTCTGCTGGAACTGGACTCCTGCAATGGACAGAACTCTCCCTCATATGAGGTATTTTTTGTTGCCATTTTCCACCTGCTCAGGGATTCTATGTGGACAATTTTTTGCACCAGCAGTACATTTTTCCCTCCACAAGGGGGCGCCATTGGTTTTCTAATCCTTACTCCCCTAAGGCCATTTAATATGCAAAGATGTTCATTGCATTTTGTTGTATTATTGTGATGGTTAGTGTATCATCCACAGGTTATGAAGTTTATATATGTTCAAGAAGTAAGCGTGGGAGCTTACACCCCCTGTATACATGCATCCACTTCCTATAGTTTTATTTTTCCCAAATTCTTTAACTATAATTTTCTTTGGCTTATGAGCCCATTAAAATTGGCAACTACTTCAAGTCATAAATTGGCAACTATACAAAATCATAAAAAATCAAGATATAAAATCATTTGATGCAAACATAAATACGAATAAATAAGGCAACATATTCAAACATTAAACAAACTACTACAAAGTGGATCATTATACTGAATGTATTGATGCAAGATGCTTTTCTTTTGACTTAAAAATGCCACATGCAGTGCACATTATGTGAATCTACAGACACAGGAGTAAGTTGACAGCACCCTCATCTCAAATGACAGTCTCAGTGCTATGCACATATCTCATCTGGATGCCGTATTCTGCAGAGATCACATCATTACACAACATCGTTATACAACATTCTGAATCAGAAAAACACTAACAATCCACTAGTTGAGCATTTTGTTAAACACAATTGGGATAACTTGAGAGCAACCAGTCTTGAAGCTGATTACAGATGGTCAATCCAGACAAGGAGGAAAGCTGAACGCACCTGGATCAGAAAATTGGACACTCTTGTACCAAGAGGCCTAAATGAAAAATAATTCAAAGATATAGACATTTTATCTTTCCTTCTTTGTCCTACCTCCCCACCTCTCCTCCTTTCCCCTTCCTCCATCCCCTTTTTTTTCCCTTACCCTACCCACCATTTACTTTCAGGGCTTGTCACTCCGGGGTTGACGCCACGCGACTTTTGGATTGAGGCCGCGAAGAGGATAGCGGGGAGCGTTTCTTGGCAGGTATGCAGAAAGGTGCAGACACACCGCTCCCACAAAACGCGACCTAATGAGTCACGGAAAACAGAGCAAATTGTTTTTTTTTAAGATTATTAAACTGAACACTTTAAATGAATTAACCACTCGGGGCTGTTACATGAAATGAAGAAAAATACAAATTCCCTGAACTTCCAAATTGGTTAGCAAAGTTGCAACATTTAACAGAATTAATTACAATATTTCTTTTAACTTTGGAGTAACTTTTGGCATCTCATACTTTTTTTACTTTCTCAAACTAAACATTTCTCTGAAATGAAGAGACTACACATTTGCTCTTTTATGCTGAAAGAACAGGAAGCTTTATTGCGAAGGGGGACCCACTTCCTGCCTGCCTGTCTGCCTGCGTGGGCTCTTGACTCCCTCTTACATTTCCCGGTAACCATCAGCAAATGCGCTGATGGTTACCGGGAAATGTAAAGTGGTACCACTTGGAACCACTGGGGGTCTCTGATGTGCCTGCACACACACACAACACACACACACACACACACAACAGACAGACAGACAGACAGAGACACACACACACACACACACACACTGAATTGTTAGGTAATGTAAGGTGTTGAACTGTGTTTCCAAATGGGTTAAGGTTATGAAAAAATGACTGGTAATGTTGTGTTTTTACTTTCAGGGCTCGTCCAAGTGGAGGAAAAGGAGAGGGAGAGCCAGACAAGGTCCAGAATATAGCCTCATTTATGGTGATTTTATGTATGAATATGAAAAACTTAAAATTGACTTGAATTTTTTAAATTAATGATTATAAATATGGTGGGTATTTAAATTATAAACATTTAACACATAAAGGAACTCAATTCCTGAAATTAAAAAAAAAAAAAAAAAAAAGAACCTCTGAGAGCATTCCTGATGTGAGATGGCTGGTGTCTGGAAAAAGTCTGGCTGTCAGAGCTGTTGTGTCTCATCTTCATCGCAGTTTTTTGCGACGAAAAAAATTAAAAAAAAAAAATTAAAAAATTAAATTGTACTTTTTCCTTGATGTTGAGAATCTGTTTTTTTATGTGGGTTTCGTTGTTATAACAACATGATGTCTATGCTGAGTGAATCTGGTTTAAATGGTTTACAGTTTAAGCAACATTAAATCTAGACAGTTTGTTGGAAAGCCTGTCCACGCCCCCTGCAGGTGGACGGCGATACTGCAGTCTGATGTCGGTCGAGTGAGCGGCCCAGTGCTTTGATGTCTGATTAGAGAGGCAGCCGACTTTTTCATAATTCCTTTTCTTCATTCTGTGTGGTTTGTGCATTCGTGAGAAAAACGTGAGTATTGTACACGTGCTCTGCTCAAAATATTTTGACTTTTCGTCTGTTTTTGCTCGCCCCCTATACACACCAGACTGATTAATTTCCCCCAGCAGCAGCGGACACATGCCGTGGAAGGAGGGGAAACAAATGGAGGAGCACGGGTTTGACAGGCTGAGCCAGAACATGCCACTGAGCCAGGACTACTTCAAAGAGCTGTGGGAGACTTCTAACTCCCTCCATCTCCACTATTCCAGAAAATCTGTTTGAGTCTCCCGCCCCCCCGAGATTTCCACCAAAGACGGTGTTACTCCCCCGGCCTCCACTGTCCCTGTTACAACCGACTATCCAGGGAGTAGCCTATGGCTCCAGCTTCGCTTTCAGAAATCTGGCACGGCCAAGTCTGTCACTTCCACTTATTCCGAGCTTCTAAACAAGCTGCATTGCCAGCAGGCAAAGACCAGCCCGGTTGAAGTGCTAGTGAGCAAGGAGCTTCCTCCAGGGGAGGCCAGTGGCTCATTTAGAGATTCAGAGATATTTCTAGGTTTCTACAAGGCTCTATTAGCCGAGGTTTAAACACGGTTGTGTGACATATAATTTACTATTGTTTGCACTGTATTTGTAGTTTTATTACTTGCATATATGCAACAGCATTCACCTGGACGTTGAACCTTGGACACTGACTCCTTTAAGGCCTTTAGGCTTCACTTATATGCAGGTGGTTTCCTGCTGTTTCCAGGACATTTTGTGTAATTTTATAAGTTCATATTGAACGTTGAGAAGTTCTGCCTAGCCACCAACTGTTACAAAGAGTCCATGCCAGCACTGGCAATGCCGCACACGTTCATGGACAGTAAGCCCAAGCAGCCTGGTCTAGCCCGAGATTATCCTGCCATCCACGTAGCTTCAATGAAACCAAAGCGATCATTTATAGTCTCGTACAGTCCACAACGCACACGGGCAAAAATCAAAGTGAGGAGTTGTTTCCATTTTTTTAAACACACACACACAAACACAGAGACATACTACTGACCAAATGGCCTTACTGTTGGAGCCTCTGAGGAAAATTTAGCAGAGAATTTAACTATGTTAACATTTGGTTTGCCATATTCTAGAGCAATATAATATTACAAAATGTAATGTTACACTTTGAACCATTTAATTAAAAAAAAATGGAGACGTTTAAGCAACAGAGAGGGTACTCCTGTTTGAGGAAAAAGGATAAACAAAGACAAATCAGTCCGGGGGGTTGTTTTGTGAAATTAAAATGTACATTTAATGTATTCCCCTGTGTCATTTTTTTAGGTATGAAAGCAGAAAAATGAATGCCCTGCTGTCTAGTACTATGTGATTCTGGGAAACAGCTGAAATCTTATAAACTCCTGTGTTCACTTGTTTTTTTGGGGGTTTTTGTTGTCACGTTTGAGTATATTTTCATTAGAGTCAAATGTATGATTCTGGATGGAATCATATGACTTTATTCTTTCAAATGGATTTTTCTAATTGTTAATTTTATTAACTGTGATATATTATTCTCACTTAAATATGATGATAAAAACTGTCTGACTGTACATGGTGTTGGTCTCATCTTTGGTCACTAGAGGGCAGTGTAGGACCACATAATGCACCATGTAAATGAGATGCCATTTATAAATGTGTGTGTTTTGATGTGATGTTTTATTTTTTTTAACACATAACTGGTTAAATAAAAAATAAAAAAGTGATGTGATAATAGCTGAGGATGCATCATAATTACATTCCTCTGTATTTAAAAAAACAATTCATTTTTAATTAATTTCTCCTTTGGCTGTTTTTTGAATACAAACATTGTCAAAACACAACATGTCATCATATAAATGAGTCCGGTATCTCGTTTTTAATAAGAAAATATATTTTCAAAATATTTGTTAACCAGATACCTCAAATCAAAGCCCCGAAACTTAATTCAATGCGGGACAGGAAGTCGAGCACAGAAAAAAAATAAAACATCCGGTTACTTTTCAAAATAAAATACACCGTGCTCACGGCAGGTCATATTTCCCTGCACTACACCTTGAAAATGCTCCCTCTACGTGGAACAAGTTACAGAAATCCATGAAACTTACTGAGCTGATCTCATTGGTGGCTGTTAAGAGGATGTTGATTGACTTGGAGGCAGCCACATCTGGCTGTAGATGTTTTACCTGATGTCTTTATGATTCTGGTTGACTTTGAGGGATTTGCTGTTCAGTTGTTTTGCAGCAACTTTAGTTCAGTGGCAGAGGTCAGGAGGTAAAGGCTTTAAAGGTAAGACATACCTGCCTAGTGTGTAGGGTTCTGCCTGGCCCATCAACATCAGCTTAGGTGCTAAAGGACTCAAGTCATATAAACAGGGCAAACGCACAGGCATTGTGTAGAAACATATAAATAGAAAGAAAAATAGAGACAAATAGATTATAAAAAAGTTGAACTTTAATCAAAAAAAAAAAAAGAAAAATATATGAACAAACATTGAAAACAACACAATTGAAAACTGAAGCCCCACCCGCAGTCCAGTTGTGCTCCTTGATGATGTCAGTCGTAATGATGAACTCGGATGGTCTGGTTTCACTCTGTTTGCTCGGTGGCTGCGGGTGTCCCAGCCCAAAGATCTCCTCCACCTTGCCCTTAAGACTCTCCTTGCTGGGTTGTTTATTCATGGCCCAACCTGGGGAAGATTCACAGCTTCGTCCATATGCCGCCAACAGAGCCGCCTGCATCTGTGCATTGATATAACAAACATAACTTGTCGTGAGAATGTGCGGACCGTCCGCAAAGTCTTGTCTGGCACTGTAACGTGGCGAATTCTAAATGAAAAGTGCCGAAAATCACCAAACATTACAAAATAAAGTTTCCACTTCACTTAAGGGCATACGTCTGTGACGTTGTCTATGAAAAAACATAATTATAACCGCTGATACGCCATAAAAGTTTGTTTTGTTTCACGTCGTTCACACTATTAACTGTTTAATTTGCAGGCTATTAACCTCTGTTAAACACGAGGACGGGAAATGAATGATAAATCCACTTAGAAAATACTTTCAGTCATCCTCTGTATTTATCATAGATTAAATATCTTACTCACTGTGTAACAAAAAGATCGGTAATAAAATGCAATCGTGTCTGCGAATCTGAATTTGCTGAGGCTCAGACATCCATGGCGCACAGGAGACGCACGGATCCATCTCCCCAGGAACAAACGCTGTGTCGGGTGGGCGAACTCATGTGATGCGTAATTGATCCCGTGGATGATTTGTAAGCTATTAAGTGAACAAAGTGTACCCGGTCCACCAAACACTGGGCCGTCTCGACTGTCTTAATTCTGCACATATTTCTGTTACTGTAGTCCTATTTACTATTTCATTATTTCATCCATGCGTGGCGCAGCGGATCTGTGCGCACTGTCACCTCGTGGATACGCTGGCCTCACTCACCCATTGGTTGTTCCTATCATGCAATATACCGTTGGAAAAGGAATATGATTGGCTACACCTGCCACGGTTGACGTGTTGTCAATGACAGTTTTTAAAGATGGCTGCTCAGAGAGAAGACGCAGCATATTGACGCTCCACAGTGGGAGCGCTTGCTGGATGTCGGGGGCTGTCCCGGGGTGAAAACTCAACAGAAAAAGGTGAGGATAGTTATATTGTGTAGGCAGCAACATGAAGGAAACAAACATACCCAGCAACACGGTGCAGGTAGACGGAACGAGGTCGGCTAACGAAGCTAGCAGACAGTTTGCAGACAATTAGCATGGACTCTACAGGCTGCAGTCCGGACTTCTAACTCCAGAAATTGCAGAGGAAAAACGGAGGACTTGTATCAGACGGAGGACAATTATTAAATCGTGTTGGAGCTGATGGAGAAGAGTTGTTCCACAGAGTAAAGTTTCAGCAGCAGCTCGACAAGTCTGTCGCCAAACTTTATTTCTATCAGATGCTGAGAGCGGTCAAGTACCTCCACAGTAAAGGGATTATCCACAAGGACCTGAAACCAGAGAAGATCCTCTCACCGAGCTGAGGACCTCCCTGTGATTGTTGCATCTGTGAAAAGGTAATTATATTACTTTTCTTTTTACTTTACTCCAGAAACTAGTGTGATTGACTTCATGAGAAAATGGCTGTCTTTCTAAAAAAAACAAGTATATATAATAATGGGGCTTCTCTGGTAATTCATGGCAGGCTGAGTATATTTAAATTGAATCACTCCAAAACACTAACAAACCAACAGACTTAAAAAACTCATTTAGACCAACAAACATAAAGATATAACAAGCAAAGACGGTGTTACTCCCCCGGCCTCCACATGGGAGAGATATATATATATATATATATGTGTATGTGTGTTTGTGTGTGTATATGTATATGTATACATACATACATACATACATATATAGTACAAAATAGGTGATACATGTTTCATTATGTATGTATATGTGTAGATAAACCACAGTAACTGAGCAGTTGCATCAATTATATATAATAACTCAGATTAACATTAATAACACTGGTTGTGGTTGTGTTTTTGGATAGGAGTGCGCCAGTCACATACTCAGGATGGGTATCAATCCCAACTTTAAATATTAACAGAAAAAGGGAAACCTTTTTGCCACAACGTGAACATATTATAAATAATAAATAAATAAACAAATGGCATTGTGTACAGGCTAATATTTATCTAACTAAAATGTAAAGGAATTTAAAGAACAAAGACTTTTTACTGCAAACTGCATAATGACACAAACCTGTTGACTAAACTTAAACTTGGTGACTGCCCTGTTGTCAACATTGAACTACTACAGGTTAGAACGACAAAATCCAAAGGAGTCAAAAGTGCCGCAATACGGAACCGTTTCCCAAGCAACTTACTGCCCCACGCGTGTCATCAGTCTATGTAAGAAAATCCCTTGCATGTCAGCAGCGTGGTCCGTGGTGGATGCACTTCGGATTAAACAGACAGACACGGAAAGTGGGAAAAGATTACGCAGCGTCGCTGTAATGCTACAAACACCCTCAAACAGCCCTTTAACCTTGTGGGGTCCAGCATTTTGGCCCCACAAAGCTGTCCGGACCCCACAACTATACTGAACTCCCAGTTTTGGGACCCCACAAATACAGTTAAACAAGAACACACACAGACAGACACACACACACTGAATTGTCAGGTAATGTAAGGTGTTGAACTGTGTTTCCAAATGGGTTAAGGTTATGAAAAAATGACCGGCAATGTTGTGTTTTTACTTTCAGGGCTCGTCGCTCCGGGGTTGACGCCACCCGGCTTCTGGACTGATACCGCGAAGGCCAGAGTCGGGAGCGTTTGGCAGCAGGTACGCATAAACTCACAGACACAGCACTCACACAATGGGTCAGAGTATTGCTAGCTCCGGGGTCAAATGTGCACAACGATAAAATCCCAACATACAAACAAAGCTGACGAATGCAGCCCGAAATGAGCGTGGAGGCGCAGTCAGCACGGCTCCTGCGACGATTGGTTTCGGCTTCCCCCACGCTTCATGGCAGGCTGAAAAGAAAAAAAAATCCCTTAAAATCACCCGTAGACGCGGCCAACTCAGTCTCCCTTGAGACGCGTGAAGGACCGCCGAAAGTGAGCGTGGGGACGTGCACGGCCAGGGGCCGGCGCGAAGGTTACATCTCTGCCTATCGCTAAAGAGTGTATTCCTGTTTCTCTCCGCTCACGGCAGGCCTAAGCTGCCCTTCTTTAAATCATTTACAGATACACTTTGCGCACACAGAGTGCAACAACACAACACACAGACACACACACACACACACACACACACAGACAGACACACACACATGCACTAACCCTAACCCAAAGTGAATATCACTCCGTCTATTTTTCTTTCACATTTTACATACGCTACTCGTTTTACACCGCTTCCTCGCTCTTTGGGCGTGCACCCTGGCTCTCCCGTCTTCCCGATACTCTTTGCATTTCCCATTCACATTTAGCATAATTTTCTTCCTATTTACAACCCTCAAACAGCCCAAAATGAAGATGGGGACGTGGTCAGCCTAGCTGCTACGAAGATGAATTTGTTTCCGCACCAGGGACTTTCATTCTGTTTCTCTGTCTCCTCATGGCAAGGCTGGTATTTTTACTCTGCACACCCCTAGACAGACTTGTTGAAGTGTTAGGACTTCTTGAGGTCGAAAGGCTTCTTGCTTAATACAAGCCCACACACACACACATATACACATTCACATTTAGCATAATTTTTTTTCCTATTTACAACCCTCAAACAGCCCAAAATGAAGATGGGGACGTGGTCAGCCTAGCTGCTACGAAGATGAATTTGTTTCCGCACCAGGGACTTTCATTCTGTTTCTCTGTCTCCTCATGGCAAGGCTGATATTTTTACTCTGCACACCCCTAGACAGACTTGTTGAAGTTTTAGGACTTCTTGAGGTCGAAAGGCTTCTTGCTTAATACAAGCCCACACACACACACACACACACACACACACCCACCCATTGATCCCTCATTCATCCCTCATCATCCTCTGACATTTT
>NC_050183.1:23856387-23913887 GCF_008315115.2 Sander lucioperca
CTTGAGAGACGCGAAGGGCAGCCGAAAGTGAGTGTACGGATGCGGTCGGCACTGGGCCGCCGCAAAGGGTATATCTCTGCACAACGCTAAGGAGTGTATTCCTGTTTCCGTCCACTCACGGCAGGCCTAATCTGCGCTTCTTCAAATCCTTTACAGATACGCCAGAATCTATGTGTTTTCTGCAAAAAAGTGTGAGGCTGACATAAGTCTGATGCTCATTCTACTGCACACACAGAGTGCACGCTTGCTGCTTCAGGTTGTTTGTTTTTTTTCCTCCCTTTTTTCACATGCTGGTCGCGCGCCGTCGAAGAGACCCCACTTGTGGATTGAAGCTACTTCGACGACAGTCGGGAGGTGGCAAAATGTAACGGCAGGTATGCAGAAACGCACACACACACACACACACACACACACAGACACACAGACACGCACACATACACACACACAGACAGACACACTCTCAATAGTGTCATTTATCCCCTATTTACATTTTCTGGGAAGATCAGCATATGTGCTGAAGGACTCCAGAAACGTGTCTTGATCAGAAATATGTAAACAAAAAGTTACACGACAAATAGCTACCAATCGACTCCAAATGACCTGAAACGCACACTTCCTAAAAATATCCTGGAGGAACATTTTCCGGGAAAAACACTTGGTCAAATTTTCACAAAATCCTACAATTAAAGTCTATGGCGCGAACATTTTCGCTTATAACTCCAGAACGGTACGTCCTACACACTTGGAAACGGACTCCGTCTGACATAATTTGACCACCCCGAACACACAGAACTTGTCCCCGAGTCTCTACGGCCTTCCGTTCAGGAGATACAGACGTTTTGACTAAAAAACGTAACGTAGCTCGGAAACGAAAGGTCGTAGAGACAAGCGGGTGGTACCACGGGAAAGCCCATCATTGAAAATGGGGGGGTAGGTCAAAGTTTCATCGCTCTAGCACCTTCTGTTCTAAAGATACAGCACAAAAGGTAAACTATTTCCCATAATGCTTTGCGCTTGCAAATTTTGGGACAAAATTGCCCATATCTCAGCAATAAAACATTAAAAATGCAAAGTATTATACATTCCCGTGTTCGTCATCATGTCCTCTATCAGACTATGCTAAAAAAACATTATGGTTAAAATTTTGCACCGTCACAGAAGGGTATGTGCAAACAGAGTGGTATATATACAAAGTCGAAACCATTATAAAATGTTATGGAGTCCCTATTGGTACTCTTACTGCTGTCGGTACCCCTACCGACATCCGGATTCATAGCTTATCCTAACCCTAACCCTAACCCTAACCCCTAACCCTAACCCTAACCCCCTAACCCCTAACCCTAACCCCCTAACCCTAACCCTAACCCTAACCCTGGGGGATCCCGAGGCGTTCCCAGGCCAGGTTGTAGATATAATCCCTCCACCTAGTCCTGGGTCTTCCCCGAGGCCTCCTCCCAGCTGGACGTGCCTGGAAAACCTCCCTAGGGAGGCGCCCAGGGGGCATCCTTACCAGATGCCCGAACCACCTCAACTGGCTCCTTTCGACGCGAAGGAGCAGCGGCTCTACTCCGAGCTCCTCACGGATGACTGAGCTTCTCACCCTATCTCTAAGGGAGACGCCAGCCACCCTCCTGAGGAAACCCATTTCGGCCGCTTGTACCCTGGATCTCGTTCTTTTGGTCATGACCCAGCTTTCATGACCATAGGTGAGGGTAGGAACGAAAACTGACCGGTAGAGTGAGAGCTTTGCCTTCTGGCTCAGCTCTCTTTTCGTCACAACGGTGCGATAAATTGAGTGTAATACCGCACCCGCTGCGCCGATTCTCCGACCAATCTCCCGCTCCATTGTTCCCTCACTCGCGAACAAGACCCCAAGGTACTTGAACTCCTTCACTTGGGGTAAAGACTCATTCCCTACCTGGAGAAGGCACTCCATCGGTTTCCTGCTGAGAACCATGGCCTCAGATTTAGAGGTGCTGATCCTCATCCCAGCCGCTTCACACTCGGCTGCGAACCGATCCAGTGAGTGCTGAAGGTCACAGGCCGATGATGCCATCAGGACCACATCATCTGCAAAAAGCAGCGATGAGATCCCCAGCTCACCAAACTGCAACCCCTCTCCACCCCGACTACGCCTCGATATCCTGTCCATAAATACTACAAACAGGATTGGTGACAAAGCGCAGCCCTGGCGGAGGCCAACTCTCACCTGAAACGAGTCCGACTTACTGCCGAGAACCCGGACACAGCTCTCGCTTTGGTCGTACAGAGATTGGATGGCCCTGAGAAGGGACCCCCTCACCCCATACTCCCGCAGCACCTCCCACAGTGTCTCCCGGGGGACCCGGTCATACGCCTTCTCCAGATCCACAAAGCACATGTAGACCGGTTGGGCATACTCCCAGGCTCCCTCCAGGATCCTTGCGAGAGTAAAGATCTGGTCCGTTGTTCCACGACCAGGACGGAATCCGCATTGTTCCTCTTCAACCTGAGGTTCGACTATCGACCGAACCCTCCTTTCCAGCACCTTGGAGTAGACTTTACCGGGGAGGCTGAGAAGTGTGATACGCCTGTAATTGGCACACACCCTCTGGTCCCCCTTTTTGAAAAGGGGAACCACTACCCCGGTCTGCCACTCCTTAGGCACCGTCCCCGACTTCCACGCAATGTTGAAGAGGCGTGTCAACCAAGACAACCCCTCCACACCCAGAGCTTTAAGCATTTCTGGACGGATCTCATCAATCCCTGGGGCTTTGCCACTGTGGAGTTGTTTAACTACCTCAGCAACTTCCACCAGGGAAATTGACGACAATCCCCCATCATCCTCCAGCTCTGCCTCTACCATAGAGGGCGTATTAGTCGGATTTAGGAGTTCCTCAAAGTGCTCCTTCCACCGCCCTATTACCTCCTCAGTTGAGGTCAGCAGCGTCCCATCCGTACTGTACACAGCTTGGATGGTTCCCCGCTTCCCCCTCCTGAGGTGGCGAACGGTTTTCCAGAAGCACCTTGGTGCCGACCGAAAGTCCTTCTCCATGTCTTCTCCGAACTTCTCCCACACCCGCTGCTTTGCCTCTTTCACGGCAGAGGCTGCAGCCATATATATATATATATATTTAAATCCCACTTACAAATATGAATATATATTTCTACTGGTATGCTTCCTAGTAACATTAATGCAAAAATATGAAGAAAAAAATCTATTCAACCTGTGTGTGCATGGTTAAATTCTGAAGTGCAAAATAGTTCAGGCTATAGCACAAATATTTCCATCCATAGATAAGAATAATCAAGTCTAACCTCTGAATTTTTTTTCGAAGTGCACCAGATTGATGCATTTAAATGTTAAAATAGACACAATGTTCTTACAGGGGAGCATGGCCATGTGGGCAGTGTCCCCGTTTTAAGTTTTACAAAGATAAAAACATTAGCTTTTTGGAGGTATTTATGATTCTGAGCTGAAAATGTCCCCTGGATTTTGTCTCAGAAATCTGGTCACCTTAGTCTTAGGCCCTTGATCTGTTGGCGTAACAGGCGATTTTCCTCCAGGAGAGACGTATTTTCCTCCAACACCAAATCAACGACTGCAGCATCAGGTTTCGACGCGTAGTCGTGTTGCATGGGGAGGCAGAATGTTACGTGATCCGGTGTATCCTCCCTGTCATCATCTGGAGGCGGTCTTTCCCTTCTCTCCCAGTCTTGTAGGTGGAAGGGAGAAGTTGTTCCACTCAAATAACATAGGAACAGCACCCTTTTTAACAGCCGTCGACCTGTTTCTGATGCTGGTTCACTGATATCTTCCGTTTTGAAGTGTTGGCTACACACCCGAGTGTGAGGCGTAACAGTGAATTTGTCCCTGCGGATAGCGACAATCTACTTACGCCTCAGCTCCTCATCGGCAGGAAAAGTAAAAAAACTAAGTACAGTATTGTACTTTGCAGATGCCTGGCACTGTGGCACACAGCAGTATTCGGCAGCTGTACCTTACACTCTCTGGTATTTAAACTGACTTTTTCATGTCGTCGTAGCAGCTAGCTAGCTACCTACCAGAACAAGTAGACACATAGGGCTAGAGGCTACCGGAAGTATTCGCGGTGGCCGACATTTCAGCGGAAGTACATCACAACAGCTGTTGGCACTTAGCCTATTACATCTGTCTGTTCGTGGTCGCTGCTGTTTTGTTATTGTATGAAAAAGAAAACATAAATTTAATTGCTTGTATGAACCAGTGGGACACTGTTGACCTGCAATAAACATGTTTATAAGAACAACCAGACTACTTCAGGAGAGTAAATTAGACATATAAACATGTTTTTAAGAACAACCAGACTACTTCAGGAGAGTAAATTAGACATATCTTTAAGGGGGAAAAGTTTAATGTTCATTGTAAATATTTCCCAGTAAACTTTAACAGACGTCAGAAAAACATGCAGTAAAAATACATCACAAAGGTTTTACATGAGCAGGTTTATTATTGAATGAACAGTCCAACATCACAATGGAGCTGCAACTCAAAAACAGATTACAAATGAAAAACAGAAGAACCCCTACATATGAATGGTTCAGTCCACCAGGTGGTTTCACCTGGAAGACTTAGTAAAAGCAGGAAATAAAATCTGTTTCTGCAGAAACTTCTTATTTAGAAATATTAAAAAGAAAGTTTAGAACAAACTGAGTTGAGATGATTGTTGGACATCGTTAGATAAACTGTAATCATAGATTTAATATTCTGTTGAACGTGATGAAGTATTTCTATACATTAAAACAAGAAATAACTATTAGTTCCTCTCCTTTCCTCTGAACTCAGACTAAATGGTACAAAACCTCTCTCTCTCTCTCTCACAGGCCGCCATCTTGGATCAACATTCACAATATTCAGAAGAACGGTCAAACTTTTTACAGCAACAATGATGTCACACAGCCGAACAGAAACAGGGCATGCTGGGAGAAAATATTAATGGATTATATCGACAAAACTGCTGAAAACTGACAAACCACCCCCCCTAACCCTTCCCCCCCTATCTTACCCCCCCCCCCGTAACCCCTCCCCCAGCCCTCTTCCCCCCCCAACCCTCTTACCCCTCACCTCCCTCTCTTACCCCCCTCCCCTCTCTACTTGTGTCCCTTGCTGGTTTTGAAGGACACCTGCAGGACTTTGTCCCCCAGCCGGTACCCGTTGAGGCTGTGGATGGCCATGGCGGCCTCCTCGTAGTTCGTCATGGTAACAAAGCCGAAGCCTTTGCACTTGTTGGTGTTGAAGTCTCGGATGACCTTGACATTGACCACGGCTCCGAAGGGGCCAAACATCTGCCAGAGGATGGCCTCGTCTGCGTCCTGGCCCAGGTTATAGATGAAGATGCACCAACCGGCCGACGCGCTGCCCGAGACCCCGCCCCCTCCACCCATGTGGTCCACGCTCATTGGAGAAAACCTGAACACAGGAAGTACGGGACAGGAAGTGGGTTAAACATCAACGTCAGCATTTCAGGGTCTCATTGTCTTTAGCACTAGCCAGGTTAGGGTTAGCCCTAGCCGTCAACGTTTCTCATTGTTGTCTTTAGCACTAGCTAGGTCAGCCATTACAGAAGATGGTCAGGACTGACTTAGTGAGACACAAATAAACAAGTGCTTATAACTGTGTGTTATAACTGTATGTACAACTGTTTATGCACAGAGTTGGAGTTTTAGCTCGGGGTGGTTGCCTGAGTTCTGACCTCGGAAGATCCGAGTACAAACGTAACAGACTTATAGATCTGCAAGAGTTCAGGGTTTCCCCGTGACTTCTTCAAAGTTTCCGTCTACGGAGCCTGTTTGGGTTAGGGTTAGTCAAAGACCTTAACCTGTTTCAGCTGACGCATCAGTTCATTAGTAACAACAGAGACCATGCTCCGTTATATCATCCCCTCTCACCTGAACCTCTGCGCCTGGTGGTGGACGGGGCCTCCGAAGCGCCGTGATTGGCCGTGGTACATCTGTGACATCATCTGGGAGTTCCGGGCCTGATTGGGGTTGGCAGCAAACTTGACTGTGATTGGCTCGGAGCATCCGGGGGGCGTGTGCCCGTTCAGGTGTTTGACGGCGTCTTCGGCCTCAGACCTCTTGTCGAAGCGGATGAAGGCCACGCCCCTGGACAGACCTGTCGCCCAATCAGAGCACAGGTGAGTAGTGAGGCAACGCTGGGGTTAGGGTTAAAGGGGGTGTATCAGGGCTGTGATTGGTCAGTTACCTGAGGCCTGGTATCGTGTGTAGGGTGTATCAGGGCTGTGATTGGTCAGTTAGAGGCCTGGTAGCATGTGTAGGTGTATCAGTGCTGTGATTGGTCAGTTGAAGGCCTGATATCGTGTGTAGGGTGTATCAGGGCTGTGATTGGTCAGTTAGAGGCCTGATATTGTGTGTAGGGTGTATCAGGGCTGTGATTGGTCAGTTAGAGGCCCGATATCTTGTGTAGGTGTATCAGAGCTGTGATTGGTCAGTTAGAGGCCTGGTAGCATGTGTAGGGTGTATCAGGGCTGTGATTGGTCAGTTGAAGGCCTGATATCGTGTGTAGGGTGTATCAGGGCTGTGATTGGTCAGTTGAAGGCCTGATATCGTGTGTAGGGTGTATCAGGGCTGTGATTGGTCAGTTGAAGGCCTGATATCGTGTGTAGGGTGTATCAGGGCTGTGATTGGTCAGTTAGAGGCCTGATATCGTGTGTAGGTGTATCAGGGCTGTGATTGGTCAGTTGAAGGCCTGATATCGTGTGTAGGGTGTATCAGGGCTGTGATTGGTCAGTTACCTGAGGCCTGGTCCACCAGCACTCTGGAGTTGATGATGTGTCCGAAGCGAGTGAACATGTCCTCCAGGTCGGGCTGACTCAGCGTGCGCGGCAGCCCGCTGATGTACAGGTTAGCATCTTTAATCGTGTCCGAACTCGGCCGCGCAAAGGAAACCTGCCCACAGGAAACAGGAAGTGGATCAGTCTCTCGGCTTCACACGCACAACTCAGACAGGAAGAATCAACACTCAACAAAATAAAACAGTTACAGCCAGTCTTTAAAGAAAATCATTTTAAATATTTAAATATTCAATGTCTTAAAAAAAAAAAAAAAAAAAAAAAAAAACAGTTAAAATAAGCAAAAACACAAAAATAAAAGCATCCAAAAAGGCTCAGATCATTTGGCACTTCAAAATAAAAGCATATATTTATGAAAAGAAAAGCTGGGCACTTAGTGTCAGTGAACTGAAGCAAGTCACAGATTCAGAGTGAACACGTGTGTTCATAACGATTTATAACGATGTATATGATTTATAACAACGTATAACAATTTATAACGATGTATAACAATTTATAACAATGTATAACAATTTATAACGATGTATAACATGACATCAGAGAAATACCTTGGTGGTCAGACCGTCTGCTGGCACATAAACATCTATAGACAGGAAAGGCAGAGAGCAGCTGATGCACATTACCTTGATAGTTTTAGACTGTAGCCTCAGGCCATTGAGGGTACTGATAGCCCTCTCTGCATCACTAGGGTTAACAAAGTTAACAAAGCCGTAACCTAAACTGTGGCCTAGAGAAACACAAAGGAAAACAACAAAATAAAAGAAGAAAACTGTGTGTTACAGCCGCCACACATAAACAAAACTCTCCAGAACATCACATCATTATCCTTCATTATTCTGAACAAACCCAGAGAACGCACCACCAGCACTTTGGTTTCTGAACACTGAACGTGAAGTCAGGGTGAGACTTGGTTTAGTTCAGTCAGGGTGAGACTTGGTTCAGTCAGAGTGAGACTTGGTTCAGTCAGAGTGAGACTTGGTTCAGTCAGAGTGAGACTTGATTTAGTCAGGGTGAGACTTGGTTTAGTTCAGTCAGGGTGAGACTTGGTTCAGTCAGAGTGAGACTTGGTTCAGTCAGAGTGAGACTTGGTTCAGTCAGAGTGAGACTTGGTTCAGTCAGAGTGAGACTTGGTTCAGTCAGAGTGAGACTTGATTTAGTCAGGGTGAGACTTGATTTAGTTCAGTCAGGGTGAGACTTGGTTCAGTCAGAGTGAGACTTGGTTCAGTCAGAGTGAGACTTGGTTCAGTCAGAGTGAGACTTGGTTCAGTCAGAGTGAGACTTGGTTCAGTCAGAGTGAGACTTGGTTCAGTCAGGGTGAGACTTGGTTCAGTCAGGGTGAGACTTGGTTTAGTTCAGTCAGGGTGAGACTTGGTTCAGTCAGAGTGAGACTTGGTTCAGTCAGAGTGAGACTTGGTTCAGTCAGGGTGAGACTTGATTTAGTCAGGGTGAGACTTGGTTTAGTTCAGTCAGGGTGAGACTTCCCGTCACAACCACAGATGGGAAAATAACAAAGTTCAGGGTCTGAACAGTGAGGCTAACGCAGAAGCTCCTTAAAGGTCCCATGGCATGAAAATGTCACTTTATGAGGTTTTTTAACATTATTATGCATTCCCCCAGCCTGCCTATGGTCCCCCAGTGGCTAGAAATGGTGATAGGTGTAAACCGAGCCCTGGGTATCCTGCTCTGCCTTTGAGAAAATGAAAGCTCAGATGGGCCAATCAGGAATCTTCCCTTTATGATGTCATAAGGGGAAAGGTTACCTCCCCTTTCTCTGCTGTGCCCAGCCAGAGAATTTGGCCCACCCATGAGAGAGAGAGACATCATGGCTTGCAAACGAGTAAAGTGGCAGTTGGTCAAGGCCACACCCCCGCCCTCCACCTTGCCCCCCCCCCTCTCCTCCTCAATAGCATTTAAAGCTACAGACACAGAAATGGCACATCCTAAGGAAAGGCGCTGACACACCGAGCCGATAATCTGACATGTATAATTGGCGAGGAGGGCACTGCCGGAAACGGGGAGCAGAATGAGCGTGACTAGAGTCTCTCAAAATCTGATGAAAGTCTTTTAAACTGACCTTTGTTGATCTGAAATGAAGACAGATTCAGCAACTGCACGGCCTATTTCTCTCTTCAAATGTTTTCAGAAACACGTTTCGGTGAACTATTTTAGTCCAATATGAGATCGTATTCTGAACGAGACGCCATGACAGTCTGGCTTTGAATTTCTGGAGAAATCAGACCCACGTGACGCGTTCGTCCAATCAGCTGCCGGTTTTCATTTTTGGGCGACAATCCAGATTAGCCCCGCCTGCTGTTTTGGAGACGTATTACGTCTGGTCTCTTCGGTGTGTTCTGAGGAACTTTCTGGACCTCGGGGAGACTGATCAGCCCAGCTGGCTTTACTGCCGACGGCCGGCCATCTGGTTGGTGGGTCTGGGGCTTTAAGCTCATCGTGGGACTGGCTCTAGTGGCTGTAATTCTGCACCAAGGCTGAATTTCGGGAAACAAAGACTACAAACAGGAGCGCTCACTCTGAGGAAACATTCAGAGCAGAAAGTGTAGTCGGCAGTTTTCTCGCTTTGTTCAGAACAAGAAGTTCAAACATCGTTATTAAAGATTTACAGACATTTCCAAAAACCTGGAAAATAAAATAAAACATCAGTTGAAACACGTGGACATCATCAGATTCAGTTCAAAACTTAAAACCAAACTTCATCTGGAGCCGGGCGATACGGGGAAGACTTTCTGAGCTTCATAGTTTATAAAATACACCTTTCTTCATCTGCTGGTAAACAGCTGATTAATTATTAGGATTAACTTGGGTTATGGTTATGTGTGGGAACATGTACAGGTATATGTATGTGTGTGTGTATATATATATATATATATATATATATATATATATATATATATATATATATATATATATATATATATATATATATATATATATATATATATATATATATACACACACACACAGTGAGGAAAATAAGTATTTGAACACCCTGCTATTTTGCAAGTTCTCCCACTTAGAAATCATGGAGGGTCTGAAATTGTCATCGTAGGTGCATGTCCACTGTGAGAGACATAATCTAAAAAAAAAAAAAATCCAGAAATTACAATGTATGATTTTTTAACTATTTATTTGTATGATACAGCTGCAAATAAGTATTTGACCTGTCTATCAGCTAGAATTCTGACCCTCAAAGACCTGTTAGTCTGCCTTTAAAATGTCCGCCTCCACTCCATTTATTATCCTAAATTAGATGCACCTGTTTGAAGTCGTTAGCTGCATAAAGACACCTGTCCACCCCATACAATCAGTAAGAATCCAACTACTAACATGGCCAAGACCAAAAAGCTGTCCAAAGACACTAGAGACAAAATTGTACACCTCCACAAGGCTGGAAAGGGCTACGGGGAAATTGCCAAGCAGCTTGGTCTCAATGATCCTAAGAAAGGTGAGAAATCAGCCCAGAACTACACGGGAGGAGCTGGTCAATGACCTGAAAAGAGCTGGGACCACCGTTTCCAAGGTTACTGTTGGTAATACACTAAGACGTCATGGTTTGAAATCATGCATGGCACGGAAGGTTCCCCTGCTTAAACCAGCACATGTCAAGGCCCGTCTTAAGTTCGCCAATGACCATTTGGATGATCCAGAGGAGTCATGGGAGAAAGTTGAGATGAGACCAAAATAGAACTTTTTGGTCATAATTCCACTAACCGTGTTTGGAGGAAGAAGAATGATGAGTACCATCCCAAGAACACCATCCCTACTGTGAAGCATGGGGGTGGTAGCATCATGCTTTGGGGGTGTTTTTCTGCACATGGGACAGGGTGACTGCACTGTATTAAGGAGAGGATGACCGGGGCCATGTATTGCGAGATTTTGGGCAACAACCTCCTTCCCTCAGTTAGAGCATTGAAGATGGGTCGAGGCTGGGTCTTCCAACATGACAATGACCCGAAGCACACAGCCAGGATAACCAAGGAGTGGCTCTGGAAGAAGCATATCAAGGTTCTGGCCTAGCCAGTCTCCAGACCTGAACCCAATAGAGAATCTTTGGAGGGAGCTCAAACTCCGTGTTTCTCAGCGACAGCCCAGAAACCTGACTGATCTAGAGAAGATCTGTGTGGAGGAGTGGGCCAAAATCCCTCCTGCAGTGTGTTAACCTGGTGAAAAACTACAGGAAACGTTTGACCTCTGTAACTGCAAACAAAGGCTACTGTACCAAATATTAACATTGATTTTCTCAGGTGTTCAAATACTTATTTGCAGCTGTATCATACAAATAAATAGTTAAAAAATCATACATTGTGATTTCTGGATTTCTTTTTTTAGATTATGTCTCTCACAGTGGACATGCACCTACGATGACAATTTCAGACCCTCCATGATTTCTAAGTGGGAGAACTTGCAAAATAGCAGGGTGTTCAAATACTTATTTTCCTCACTGTATATATATAATATATATTTATTTATTTATATTTGTGTGTAAGTAAAGATATAATCTCCATATGGCCCGTCCAGATGTTAATACCTGAAGTCAGTAAACCTGACGTGAAAATAAATAAAATGTTACAACAGTGCAGAAAAGAAAAGTATTCAGATAAAGTTCAGACAAAAACACAGTTGTCTTTTAAAAAATACCAGAGATTAAAAAAACATTTCAATATAAAAACAAAAACAATCATCTGTGGATAAAAACATTTAAAAAGACAAAAGTTGAGAAATAAAAACAGCTGCTGGGAGAAAAGACAGGAAATACTACACACAGTTTAACTACTACTGGGAGTATAACTGCTAACACCAAGTAGTACTGGGAACAACAGCTGTCAACATTACCAAAATAACATCTGAATACATGATAAAAAGGGAGGTTCCTGTGTTAGTCACGTCCACGAGAGAACAAACTGGTCTAACTGTGAAGGTTGATTTAAAAGATCTGCCGAAACATTTCAAATAAACTGATGAAGATTAATCTCAACACCGTAGTCGTCTCCAGTTACACTACGTAAGGGTCTGGGTTAGCGTCAACACGCCCAGAGACCCAAGGAATCGCCTCATCAGCCTGTGTGGCTCTGTCTCTGTGTGTGTGTGTGTGTGTGTGTGTGTGTGTGTGTGTGTGTGTCTCTCTCTCTCTCTCTCTCTGTGTGTGTGGGTGTGTATGTCTCTCTCTCTGTCTCTGTGTGTGTGTGTCTCTCTCTGTGTGTGTGTGTGTGTGTCTGTCTCTGTGTGTGTGTGTGTGTGTGTGTCTCTGTGTGTGTGTGTGTGTGTGTGTCTCTCTCTGTATCCGTGTGTGTGTATGTCAGTGTGTGTGTGTGTGTGTGTGTGTGTGTGTGTCTCTCTGTATCCGTGTGAATGTGTGTGTGTGTGTGTGTCTCTGTCTCCGTGTGTGTGTGTGTGTGTGTGTGTCAGTGTGTGTCTCTCTGTATCCGTGTGTGTGTGTGCGCGCGTGTGTGTGGCTGAGCGTTTAGCGAGCAGCGAAGAGAAAGTGTGACGCAGACAGACGAGGTTGTGCTGCTTTTTTCACATTACAATATTCACTTTCATATTGAATATGCTCCTAGGAAATAGTGTTATAGTGGTGTCTCTGTAATTGATAGAGTGTGGTCTAGACCTACTCTTTCTGTAGGTCTAGACCACATATATCTGTCCTGATATAACTCCTGTTAGGATCTGACACTAATGAATACTGCGTTTGTTCCCTGTTCAGTAGTACTGCAGTATCTCGAGTGTCCGTTCACACCGTTGTTCTTTAGTGGAACTATTTCCCTTCTTTATAGCTCTCTCTCTGTTCTGACTGGAGGAAGTCCAGTATTCGGATCAGTTTAACGTTCCCAGCTGGGTGTATATTCCTGCTACCTTCAGGGACAAATAAATCTGTAGTACGCTCCGTGTCTTACCGCAGTCGTACTCTGATGTCTGGTGCTCTGCAGAACTTCGGGAGGAGTTACCTGCCACTTTGTCCCGGATCAGTTTGGCCGACTCCACATCTCCCACGCTGCTGAACAGACTGCGCAACTCGTCCTGACTCATGCTCTGGGGCAGGTAGTTCACGATCAGATTGGTCCGCGCGTCTTCATCTTCCATCATCTGCTCACTGTAGCCGTTATCATACAGCTCCTAGAACACACACACAATATTACATCATCTGCTCGCTGCAGCCGTTATCATACAGCTCCTAGAACACACACATTATTACATCATCACACACACACACACACAATATTACATCATCCGCTCGCTGCAGCCGTTATCATACAGCTCCTAAAATACATGTAATTACATCATCACACACAGTCTAGAAGTTGATTGGTAGTAAAAAGAGACAGAAAGGACAAAGACAAATGAAATAATAAATACCTTTCCAGCGGCTCCTTTACAGTCTCTGACATCACTCTGAGACGTCTGAACCTCACATACCTGAAACACACACACACACACACACACACGTGTTACACACAATGTGGTACACACTCACACCTGCAGGGGGGAGGGGGGGTATGTACAGGTACAGAGAGTTAGGGTGAAATGTCGTCCTGCCGCCAGTTCTCCACACACTCCAACATGTCTAATATGTTTTTATTATTATATCTAAGAGATGTTAACATGTGTGTCATATATATATATATATATATATATATATATATATATATATATATATATATATATATATATATATATATATATATATAAGGGCTGCAACAATGAATCGATAAAATTCAATTATTAAAAAAGTTGGTAACGAATTTCATTATCGATTCGTTGTGTCGCCACTCAGTCGCGGAGATAAAAGCAATTGAGTTGAGTGCCGTGCGGAGCGGGAAAAAAAAAAAAGAGCAGAGCGGGGGTAGAGGAAATACGAGAGAGACCCAACGTTGTTCTGAAACACACGGCGGAGGCCATGAAAATCAGTAAGCCATGAAAGTCAGTATCAGAAATCAGTCTGACCTAAGTCGTCCAAGGTGTGGGAGCATTCACACTAAATAAATCAAAAACATGTTAATTGAAAGATAAGCAAAAGCGACACGGCATGCACGGTCACCACGGTGATGATTCAGCACCTAAAACGTAAACATGGTGGAGTCCTTGATGAGGAAGAAGGGAGTTCAACAGCAGGGTAAGGTCACTACACAATCCTCCTTTTGTTCCGTTTTGAAGTGAGAAACGTAACGTCCCTCTTCTGGTGCTGGTGTGGTGTTTACTCGTTATCCAGCTGACTAGCATGACAAGCTAGCGTTAGCTCGTTAATAACAGGGGTAAAGCTAGCTTTAGCTCGTTAATAACAGGGGTAAAGCTAGCGTTAGCTCGTTAATAACAGGGGTAAAGCTAGCGTTAGCTCGTTAATAACAGCGGTAAAGCTAGCGTTAGCTCGTTAATAACAGTGGTAAAGCTAGCGTTAGCTCGTTAATAACAGCGGTAAAGCTAGCGTTAGCTTGTTAATAACAGTGGTAAAGCTAGCGTTAGCTCGTTAATAACAGGAGTAAAGCTAGCGTTAGCTCGTTAATAACAGGGATAAAGCTAGCGTTAGCTCGTTAATAACAGGGATAAAGCTAGCGTTAGCTCGTTAATAACAGGGATAAAGCTAGCGTTAGCTCGTTAATAACAGGGATAAAGCTAGCGTTAGCTCGTTAATAACAGCGGTAAAGCTAGCGTTAGCTCGTTAATAACAGCGGTAAAGCTAGCGTTAGCTCGTTAATAACAGGAGTAAAGCTAGCGTTAGCTCGTTAATAACAGTGGTAAAGCTAGCGTTAGCTCGTTAATAACAGTGGTAAAGCTAGCGTTAGCTCGTTAATAACAGTGGTAAAGCTAGCGTTAGCTCGTTAATAACAGGAGTAAAGCAGGACTAAAGACACGTTTTTATTCACTCGCCTTCTTTGGCCCATTCATTTTTCAATCTGTTGTCATGTATATATTATGAGCTTTGTCCCATATCAGTTATTGTTGACGTATATATTTGTGTGTGTTGTACTTTTTAATTTCATTTTAAAGTTCTTTTATAGCACTTGGTCATCTTAAGCTGTGTTTAAATGTGGTGAACAAATGAACTTAACTTGCACTTACTACAATGATGGTAATAATTTAATGAATAAGCTTCAAGTGTGTGTGTGTGTGTGTGTGTGTGTGTGTGTGTGTGTGTGTGTGTGTGTGTGTGTGTGTGTGTGTGTGTGTGTGGGGGGGGTCTGTATCTGCTCTTTGGGTTACTAAACTTTACACAACTATTAACATGTAAGTATGTATTGAGTTGATGTAAATTAATGTTTTTTTGATTTTTTATCCGACTCATCGATTAATCGAGAAAATAGACAGATTAATCGATTATTAAAATAATCGTTAGTTGCAGCCCTAATATATATATATATATATATATATATATATATATATATGAATCGGCCGATTTTCATGTCATCGGCCATGACCGGTGGCCGGCCGGCCAGACTGACATATGCTGATTTTATGCCGGTCAAATGCACTTGGGCGCCACATGACTTACGTCACGCAACGGCAACATCACACGTGCACATGCAGGGTTTCTGCTGTATGCACGTAGCAGCGGCGCACTGCCGCTCAATCAGCTGTTTATGAAATGTCATAAAGTCGTAATTATACACGGCTCCAACAGTCAGCCTCTGTCTCTCTAACTAGCTAACGTTAGCTAACGCTGTGTGGTCCCACTGCCTCTGATGCCCCGCTGGCCGCTGTAGAAGAAAAAAAGAGACGCTGTATTCCTCCGACACGCTGTACTAACGTTACTGTTTAAAACGCTTTCCAGGTTAGTGGGGGTGCATAGCGCTCAAAACCAACATTAAAACGTAGTAATCGTCCCTCAGAGTTTAGTTTTGTTGTTAAACTGTGTGTAAAATGAGCGGTGACGTTAAATCATCTGTTTCAGGTAACGGCACTCTAGGGTACCGTCTATTTGCTGGATTGTTCCGAGGGAACCGTTACGCGCTGTTTTCAGGTAACGTTACTGTTGACGTTCAAACAGGCCTGTGTGTGTGTGTTTTGAGAAATATCTTTATACTGAATTAAGGCTATATTTATTTTATTTTTATTATGCTATTATTGTATTGCCATTACCTGTTTTCATACATACAGAAGTTTAGTTAGTAGTAGTAGTAGTAGTAGGAAATGGTTCTAACATTGCACTTTAGATGTGTGAAAAAAAAATTCTATGCAAAATGTAACATTTTCTATTAAAAAATGAAATCGGTATAGGCTGGCCTAACTCAAAGAAAATCGGAAATCGGCCTAGAAAGATGTAATCAGTGCATCTCTAGTTAACATGTGTCTTTATATCTGAGAGATGTTAGAAGTTATGGTCTGACTCACCTTCAAGTAGCGGATGTGTCCTCGTCTCAGTGCCATGGCAACAGTATCGTCTGGGGGGGGGGGAGAGGAGGTGTTAGCAACGTATAGATCACAGCAGACGAGAATCATCTTCATCGTACAACAGAATCAGATGCTCACTAAAAACATCCAGCTCAAGAAATAAAAGCCTCTAAAAGTTACTAGAAAAATATATAAACACAGGCAGAAAGTAAAGACACACGTGTGTGGGTGTGTTTATATCTATCTATCTATCTATCTATCTATCTATCTATCCATCCATATATCTGTGTGTGTGTGTGTGTGTGTGTGTGTGTGTGTATGCGCTCTCTAGACATTTCCCGCGGATCGGACACTGAGTCCCGGACTGATCCGGAACAAAGCCGGGTCCTGCGGCCTGCCGACCCACGTGAACCAGTGAGCGTTGGTTTGAGTTCAAAACGATGAAAAATGTGACGATACAGAGCTAACTACCAGCTAAATATATAGCTAACTACCAGCTAAATATAGCCACATGTTAGCCACACGTTAGCAGCACTGCTAATGGCGCTAACAGCGGGAGCTAACCTTGCTAACATACATCGTGTGTGAGACTAACAGCGGGAGCTAACGCTACTAACAGACCAACAGCGGGAGCTAACGCTACTAACAGACCAACAGCGGGAGCTAAACCTGCTAACAGACCAACAGCGGGAGCTAAACCTGCTAACAGACATCTTGTGTGAGGCTAACAGCGGGAGCTAACGCTGTTAACAGACCAACAGCGGGAGCTAACGCTGCTAATAAACATCGTGTTCTTACCTGTAACTGATGATCAGTCTGGATGTTCTGATGTAAAGATATCGGGGACTTTGTGCCGATAATAAGCCAACAAACCTCCGTTAATAGCGGGAGATTAACTGCTGCGTGTTAGCTGCTCTCCGCTCCACACAAAGAAAACAAACTCACGGCCCGCTGAGGGAAGTATCGCGAGACCACATCTTCTTCCTCTTTACATTTCCGGCAGACTAGATGCCTTTACGGCACATTGCTGCCTCCCACAGAGCGGATTGTTGCTATGGAAACAGGACGCTAAAAGGGAATATCCATTTAGATATCTTTAATATAATAATAATAATAATAACAATAATAACGGTCCCAGGCTGGGTCTCTGCAGGATTCAACAGGTTAGATAATTATACAGAGGTGGGTAGAGTAGCCAAAAAGTGCATCATTAGCGTGACCCATCCCTCCTCCTTTCTACATTCTATCTGTCACCAGTCTCTCCATTATTTCACACATCACTGCTGTCAGTGCAATAGGTCTCCATGACCCTGCTGCCTGTCCCCTGGCGTTAACACTGGGACCACTAGTCCTTCTTTCCATTATTCATTAGTGCTAATATAGCCGCAGATTATCACAACAGCTGGAGATTAATGTAATAGTGTCTGCTTATGTGTGTGATTATGTAGATATTCACATTTTAGTATACACATGTATATCTGTGCAGTGTTAAGACGTTTGTGTTTGTGTGTTTGAACTGTGAGGCAGTCAGACTTTAATGTACTTCTGTTATGAACTGATAAAACCATCTGACTGGGTTAATAATTCAGAAACTTCTTCATGTCTGATTACTGTCAGTTATAAACTCAGCAGCACTGAGAGATGTTTCTTCATTATATTTAATAATAATTAATGACCTGATATTCTTCATAGTGTGTGAATGAGACGATCATTAAAACTAAACATGTAATCAGAGGCCTGGTTAATTAATATACACACACACACACACACACACACACACACACACACACACTCTCTCTCTCTCTCACACACACACACACACACACACTCTCACACACACACACACACACACACACACACTCTCTCTCTCACACACACACACACACACACACACACACACACACACACACACACACACACACAGACACACTAATGCTTTGTAAGTCTGGTCGTTTTTACTGTAATTCCCATAGACAGTATATAAGACGTTTTTACTGTAATTCCCATAGACAGTATATAAGAAGTTTTTACTGTAATTCCCATAGACAGTATATAAGAAGTTTTTACTGTAATTCCCATAGACAGTATATAATGTGATGACCCGTTCTGAGCCCATGTGGCGTCACTTCCGCCGCTGCATGTAAACAAAGCGGAGCCTGGCTGCGGTGTTTCTGATGGAGACAGACTGAGTTAAAGCCGAGAAACGGAGGATAAAGTCGGGTTAGTTCGGACAGCTGAAGGCCTGAGAGATGGAGCTCCGCTCCGACTGAACCGGAAACAGCAACATGTCGATGGAGGACCCGTTCTTCGTCGTTAAAGGGTCAGAAAACATGCTAATGCTAACAGAAGGCTAACTTCTCACCGTGATAACAGAGCTAGCTAATGCTAACAGCAGGCTAACTGTTCTCACCGTGATAACAGCGCTAATGTTAACAGCTAGTGTTAGCCTGCGGGGACCTGATAGCTAAACGATAATTAATTCCACCACAGAGACAGACAGTTTAACTTTGGGTTTAACAGCAGATGAGCCGCTAGCTAACCGCTGTGCTAACGGGTTAGCTCTCAGTGTTAGCCTGTTAGTACACACAGTCAGAATCAGGGAGGCTTTTAATGCTAAAGTTAGCAACCCTTCCCTCTGTGATTGGTGCAGAAACAAACATGTTGAACATTCATTAGAAATAAATACAGACACTAATATATACCAAATATCTGTTTAACATTAGATTAAAGAGGCTGAATGTATACAGTATGTGCATGGATGGTTTATTAATATATATATATATATATATATATATATATATATATATATATATATATATATATATATATATACATACACAGTGCTGCTCATAAGTATTCATACCCATGGTCAAGTTGACTAAAAAAAGGAATAAAAAAATCATCTTTTGGAAATTGATCTTAATGCCTTAATTAAAAAAATGAGGAAAAATCGGACCTTTTAAGGACACCAATTTGTTTTGTGAATTAATAATGTATTGTAAATAAATAATTGTTCTTCCTTAAAATACAGGGGCCATAATTATACATACCCCTATGTTAAATTCCCATAGAGGAAGGCAGATTTTTATTGTTAAAGGCCAGTTATTTCATGGATCCAGGATACTATGCATCCTGATAAAGTTCCCTTGGCCTTTGGAATTAAAGTAGCCCCACATCATCACATATATATATATATAGTATGTGCATGGATGGTTTATGAAGATTAACAATCAATAAATACATATAAGTGCAGAGAATAAATAGTGAAATGTATTTACAGTCGGATTATTGTCGGTTTATCAGGAAGACTGCAGAGGTTATCAAATATTAGTTATCATACACACATACAGTATATATACACACACACAGTATATATATACACATACAGTATATATACACACATACAGTATATATACACACATTCACACATACAGTATATATACACACATACACACATACAGTATCTATACACATATACACACATACAGTATATATACACACATACACACATACAGTATATATACACACATACAGTATATATATATATATATATATATATATATATACACATATAGTATATATACACACATACAGTATCTATACACACATACAGTATATATACACACATACACACATACACACATACAGTATATATACACACATACAGTATATATTCACACATACACACATACAGTATATATACACACACATACACACATACAGTATATATATACACATACAGTATATATACACACATACACACATACAGTATCTATACACACATACACACATACAGTATATATACACACATACACACATACAGTATATATACACACATACAGTATCTATACACACAAGCAGTATATATACACACATACACACATAAAGTATATATACACACACATACACACATACAGTATATATACACACATACAGTATATATATATACACACATACAGTATCTATACACACAAGCAGTATATATACACACATACACACATAAAGTATATATACACACACATACACACATACAGTATATATACACACATACACACATACAGTATATATATACACATACAGTATATATACACACATACACACATACAGTATCTATACACATATACACACATACAGTATATACACACACATACACACATACTATATATACACACATACACATACAGTATCTATACACACATACAGTATATATACACACATACAGTATCTATACACATACAGTATATATACACACATACAGTATATATACACACATACACTATATAGACACACATACAGTATCTCTGGTTGTGTATAAGTATCTACACATATATATATCTGGTTGTGTATAAGTATCTGGACATATATATCTGTGGTTGTGTATAAGTATTTGGACATATATATCTGTGGTTGTGTATAAGTATCTGGACATATATATCTGGTTGTGTATAAGTATCTGAACATATATATCTGGTTGTGTATAAGTATCTGAACATATATATCTGTGGTTGTGTATAAGTATCTGGACATATATATCTGGTTGTGTATAAGTATCTGGACATATATATCTGGTTGTGTATAAGTATCTGGACATATATATATATCTGGTTGTGTATAAGTATCTGGACATATATATCTGTGGTTGTGTATAAGTATTTGGACATATATATCTGTGGTTGTGTATAAGTATCTGGACATATATATCTGGTTGTGTATAAGTATCTGAACATATATATCTGGTTGTGTATAAGTATCTGAACATATATATCTGTGGTTGTGTATAAGTATCTGGACATATATATCTGGTTGTGTATAAGTATCTGGACATATATATATATCTGGTTGTGTATAAGTATCTGGACATATATATCTGTGGTTATGTGTTGCAGTGAGGTGCAGAAGGCAGTGAACGCAGCGCAGAGCCTCCACCAGCGATGGAGCGAGCTGCTGCAGGAAGGGGGCGGAGCCTCCAAGGAGGAAATGGACTGGACGACCAATGAGCTAAGGAACAGTTTACGGTCCATCGAGTGGGACCTGGAGGACCTCGACGAGACCATCAATATCCTCTAAACGTTATACTTTATATTTCATCCTTCTAACAGCCACGTGTGTTTAAGTTAGTTCAGGAATTTCAAGATGAATGTGTTCCTTAACTGTCAGTGAACGCATCGTTGAGTCCAACCCCAAGAAGTTCAACCTGGACGCAGCTGAGCTGTCGAAGAGGAAAGCTTTCATCACGAGCACCAGACACACAGTCAAGGTACGTTTCCCCTGACTTCCCTTGAACGCACCGTCAAGGTACGTTTCCCCTGACTTCCCTTGAACGCACCGTCAAGGTACGTTTCCCCTGACTTCCCTTGAACGCACAGTCAAGGTACGTTTCCCCTGACTTCCCTTGAACGCACCGTCAAGGTACGTTTCCCCTGACTTCCCTTGAACGCACCGTCAAGGTACGTTTCCCCTGACTTCCCTTGAACGCACAGTCAAGGTACGTTTCCCCTGACTTCCCTTGAACGCACCGTCAAGGTACGTTTCCCCTGACTTCCCTTGAATGCACCGTCAAGGTACGTTTCCCCTAAACACACCGTCAAGGTACGTTTCCCCTAACTTCCCCTAAACACACCGTCAAGGTACGTTTCCCCTACAACCTACCTGTCTGTTGAAGTCACCTGTCCGTAAAGGTGTGTTCAGGTGAGGTCGTACATCTCATATAAAACATAAAACAGGAAGAAAGTGATTCTGCAGACATCCACAGTCAACATTAAACAGATTCGCTGTAGTTGTGGTTAATGTGCTGATCTGCTATTGGCCGATTTGGTTTAAAATGATCTGATTGGCTGCTGACTGTCTCTGTTTTTCTTGAAGGAAATGAAAGAGCAGATGTCGAGTCCAACTGCTGCTTCAGGGGACAGAAACAACAAACAGGTAACTGAACCAGAGGCCTGTACTACGAATCCAGATCAACATGTCCTGGATTTCTTTCAGTTCCCCTTACACGTGTGCACTTTCCATAAACTGCCGTTGCTTTAGCCTATTATTTCAGTTGCAACCCTGGCAGTGGGAAGCCATCGTGAGAGCATATAAAATATATAAAAACATAATTCAAACTGATGTGCGCATTGGCAACACACGGCTCAAGATGCCGAGCCGATATGTAATTCCCTCCCATTACAATCTATGTATTTCATAAATATACCCAACAGGGAATGTTAACGGAGTGGTCGGTCTCTAAATGTTTTAACTTTTATGTGTGCACCCCTTTCTCTCTCTCTCTCTCTCTCTCTCTCTCTCTCTCTCTCTCTCTCTCTCTCCCTCCCTCTCTCCCTCTCCCTCTCTCTCTCTCTCTCTCTCTCTCCCTCCCTCTCTCCCTCTCCCTCTCTCTCTCTCTCTCTCTCTCTCTCTCTCTCTCTCTCCGCCCACCGAGCTCCGCCTGATCTTCTAAGAACGGTGACACCGTTATCAGTGGAGTATTGATAGGTCAGTAGGCGGTGCTTTTACACCGGTTGATCTCTAATCTCCAACATAACCTGCTCCCGACCAGGTTAGGTGTTCAGCATGAGTTACCACGGTGATTGAACCCGGTAGGTGATCCACCTTCGTAGTACAGAAAACCCTGGGTTGAACCTGAAGTTAGCTCGTTAACGCCAAATCTCGCTTCGTAGTACAGGCCTCAGGCCTGATCTCTAATTACAGGTCACATATGATGCTTTCTGTGTTTACGGTCATATCTACAATGTTATAATGTTGGATAGTCATGGATATTGATGTTGTTGTGAAATGTTTGTGTGTTTGTGTTGTTGTGAAATGTTTGTGTTGTTGTGTTGTTGTGAAATGTTTGTGTTGTTGTGAAATGTTTGTGTGTTGATGTTGTTGTGAAATGTTTGTGTGTTTGTGTTGTGAAATGTTTGTGTTGTTGATGTTGTTGTGAAATGTTTGTGTTGTTGTGAAATGTTTGTGTGTTGATGTTGTTGTGAAATGTTTGTGTTGTTGATGTTGTTGTGAAATGTTTGTGTTGTGAAATGTTTGTGTTGTTGTGAAATGTTTGTGTTGTGAAATGTTTGTGTTGTTGTGAAATGTTTGTGTTGTTGATGTTGTTGTGAAATGTTTGTGTTGTTGTGAAATGTTTGTGTGTTGATGTTGTTGTGAAATGTTTGTGTTTGTGTTGTTGTAAAATGTTTGTGTTGTTGTGAAATGTTTGTGTGTTTGTGTTGTTGTAAAATGTTTGTGTGTTAATGATGTTGTGAAATGTTTGTGTTGTTGTGAAATGTTTGTGTGTTGATGTTGTTGTGAAATGTTTGTGTGTTGGTGTTGTTGTGAAATGTTTGTGTTGTTGTGATGTGCAGGCTCTGCTGGGCGAGCGTGGTGCTCAGGCTCCGAGCTGGCAGGCCGGTCCTGATAAATACAGCCGACTGGACCGCACACTGCAGAGCGCCAACTCTCAGTTCATAGAGGAGCAGCAGGTCCAGCAGCAGGTACACAGCGTATATATATATATACTGTCAGATCCTAACAGGACTTATCTCAGGACACTTTACAGACAGAGACAGAAACCTTGGACAGAACCAGAATTGTGGTTGGCGGCCATCTGCTGCTGCCTGATGGGACACATAGACACTGGTACAGATATACAGAGACACTGGTACAGATATACAGAGACACTAATACAGATATACAGAGACACTGGTACAGATATACAGAGACACTAATACAGATATACAGAGACACTGGTACAGATATACAGATATACAGAGACACTGATACAGATATACAGAGACACTGGTACAGATATACAGAGACACTAATACAGATATACAGAGACACTGGTACAGATATACAGAGACACTAATACAGATATACAGAGACACTGGTACAGATATACAGAGACACTAATACAGATATACAGAGACACTAATACAGATATACAGAGACACTAATACAGATATACAGAGACACTAATACAGATATACAGAGACACTAATACAGATATACAGAGACACTGGTACAGATATACAGAGACACTAATACAGATATACAGAGACACTGGTACAGATATACAGATATACAGAGACACTGATACAGATATACAGAGACACTGATACAGATATACATAGACACTGATACAGATATACAGAGACACTGGTACAGATATACAGAGACACTGGTACAGATATACAGAGACACTGATACAGATATACAGAGACACTGATACAGATATACAGAGACACTGGTACAGATATACAGAGACACTGGTACAGATATACAGAGACACTGATACAGATATACAGAGACACTGGTACAGATATACAGAGACACTGGTACAGATATACAGAGACACTGGTACAGATATACAGAGACACTGATACAGATATACGTAGACACTGGTACAGATATACAGAGACACTGGTACAGATATACAGAGACACTGGTACAGATATACAGAGACACTGATACAGATATACATAGACACTGATACAGATATACAGAGACACTGATACAGATATACATAGACACTGATACAGATATACATAGACACTGATACAGATATACAGAGACACTAATACAGATATACAGAGACACTGATACAGATATACAGAGACACTAATACAGATATACATAGACACTGGTACAGATATACAGATATACAGAGACACTGATACAGATATACAGAGACACTGATACAGATATACGTAGACACTGGTACAGATATACAGATATACAGAGACACTGGTACAGATATACAGAGACACTGGTACAGATATACAGATATACAGAGACACTGATACAGATATACAGAGACACTGATACAGATATACAGAGACACTGATACAGATATACAGAGACACTGATACAGATATACATAGACACTGATACAGATATACAGAGACACTGGTACAGATATACAGATATACAGAGACACTGATACAGATATACAGAGACACTGGTACAGATATACAGAGACACTGATACAGATATACAGAGACACTGGTACAGATATACAGAGACACTGGTACAGATATACAGAGACACTGATACAGATATACAGAGACACTGATACAGATATACAGAGACACTGATACAGATATACAGAGACACTGATACAGATATACAGAGACACTGATACAGATATACATAGACACTGATACAGATATACATAGACACTGATACAGATATACAGAGACACTGATACAGATATACAGAGACACTGATACAGATATACAGAGACACTGATACAGATATACATAGACACTGATACAGATATACATAGACACTGATACAGATATACAGAGACACTGATACAGATATACAGAGACACTGATACAGATATACAGAGACACTGATACAGATATACATAGACACTGATACAGATATACAGAGACACTGATACAGATATACATAGACACTGATACAGATATACAGAGACACTGATACAGATATACAGATATACAGATATACAGAGACACTGATACAGATATACATAGACACTGATACAGATATACAGAGACACTGATACAGATATACATAGACACTGATACAGATATACATAGACACTGATACAGATATACAGAGACACTGATACAGATACACAGAGACACTGATACAGATATACAGAGACACTAATACAGATATACATAGACACTGGTACAGATATACAGATATACAGAGACACTGATACAGATATACAGAGACACTGATACAGATATACAGAGACACTGATACAGATATACAGATATACAGAGACACTGATACAGATATACAGAGACACTGATACAGATATACGTAGACACTGGTACAGATATACAGAGACACTGGTACAGATATACAGAGACACTGATACAGATATACAGAGACACTGATACAGATATACAGAGACACTGATACAGATATACAGAGACACTGATACAGATATACAGAGACACTGGTACAGATATACAGAGACACTGATACAGATATACAGAGACACTGATACAGATATACAGAGACACTGATACAGATATACGTAGACACTGGTACAGATATACAGAGACACTGGTACAGATATACAGATATACAGAGACACTGATACAGATATACAGAGACACTGATACAGATATACAGAGACACTGATACAGATATACAGAGACACTGATACAGATATACAGAGACACTGGTACAGATATACAGATATACAGAGACACTGATACAGATATACAGAGACACTGATACAGATATACAGAGACACTGATACAGATATACAGAGACACTGATACAGATATACATAGACACTGATACAGATATACAGAGACACTGGTACAGATATACAGATATACAGAGACACTGATACAGATATACAGAGACACTGATACAGATATACAGAGACACTGGTACAGATATACACAGACACTGATACAGAGACACTGATACAGATATACAGAGACACTGATACAGAGACACTGATACAGATATACAGAGACACTGATACAGAGACACTGATACAGATATACAGAGACACTGATACAGAATACAGAGACACTGATACAGATATACATAGACACTGATACAGAATACAGAGACACTGATACAGATATACATAGACACTGATACAGAATACAGAGACACTGATACAGATATACAGAGACACTGATACAGATACAGAGATACAGATATACAGATACAGAGATACTGATACAGATACACAGAGACACTGATACAGATATACAGAGACACTGATACAGATATACAGAGATACAGAGACACTGATACAGATATACAGAGACACTGATACAGATATACAGAGATACAGAGACACTGATACAGATACAGATATTCAGAGATGGTGATAGCAGTTGGTATAATGAACAGTGGCAATTATAGTAACAGTAACAGTGTTTTATTAAATTGCGCTGTCCCCTTCCATAAATAAACTAAACTGAAACTGATTAGCGACGATTCAAAGGAAGCTTATAGTGTGTGTGTGTGTGTTACCAGCTGATGGCGGAGCAGCAGGATGAACAGCTGGAACTCGTGTCGGGAACGATCGGAGTCCTGAAGAACATGTCTGAGAGGATCGGCATGGAGCTGGACGAACAGGCAGTGTAAGGAGCATATATATGTATATCAGAATCAGAATCAGAAAGGGCTTTATTGCCAAGTACGTTGCACATACGAGGAATTTGTCATGGTGTTGTTGGAGCATGTCACACATACAAATATAAGAAGGATAAAAAGAATATAAACAATATAAGTATAAACATATACACACAGTATGTATTAATAACGATAAAATAAATTTAAATAAATAGTAAAATAAGTTAAACAGTAGTAAAAAGGAACGCTACAGCAGAGTAACGCTACAGCAGAGTAGGTACAGTGGCATGAGAGGTGGGGTGTGGAGAGAGTCAGGATGGATTCCGGGCCTTGTTAATAAGACTAGTGGAGGAGGGGAAAAAACTGTCCGGGGTGGGAGGGGTCAGCCACAATCTTTCCAGCACGCTTCAGAGTCCTGGTGGCGTATAGGTCCTGGAGCGGCGGCAGATTGCAGCCAATCACCTTCTCAGTTGACTGAATGACACGCTGCAGCCTGCCCTTGTCCTTGGCAGTGGCAGCAGCGTACCAGATGGTGATGGAGGATGTGAGGATGGACTCAATGATGGCTGTGTAGAAGTGCACCATCATTGTCTTTGGCAGGTTGAATTTCTTCAGCTGCCGCAGGAAGTACATCCTCTGTTGTGCTTTCTTGACGAGGGAGCTGATGTTCAGCTCCCACTTGAGGTCCTGGGAGATGGTAGTTCCCAGGAAGCGGAAAGACTCCACAGTGTCAATTGTGGAGCCACAGAGGGTGATGGGGGCAGGTGAGGCTGGGTTCTTTCTGAAGTCCACAACCATCTCCACTGTCTTTAGAGCGTTGAGCTCTAGGTTGTTTTGGTTGCACCAGGTCACCAGGTGGTCAGCCTCCCACCTGTAGGCGGACTCGTCTCCATCAGAGATGAGTCCGATGAGGGAGGTGTCGTCCGCAAACTTCAGAAGCTTGACGGACTGGTGACCGGAGGTGCAGCTGTTGGTGTACAGGGAGAAGAGCAGAGGAGAAAGAACGCAGCCCTGGGGGGATCCGGTGCTGATGGTCTGTGAGTCGGAGACGTGTTTCCCCAGCTTCACGTGCTGCTTCCTGTCAGACAGGAAGTCAGTGATCCACCTGCAGGTGGAGTCAGGCACGCCTAGCTGGGAGAGCTTCTCCTGAAGCAGAGCCGGGATGATGGTGTTGAAGGCAGAGCTGAAGTCCACAAACAGGATCCTGGCGTAGGTTCCTGCGGAGTCCAGGTGCCGGAGGATGTAGTGGAGGGCCAGGTTGACTGCATCGTCTACAGACCTATTGGCTCTGTAGGCAAACTGCAGAGGGTCCAGGAGGGGGTCGGTGATGTCTTTGAGGTGTGAAAGCACAAGGCGCTCAAAGGACTTAAAGTGCCCATATTATGAAAAAAAACACTTTTTCTGGGATTTGGGGAGTTCTTTTGTGTCTCTGGTGCTTCCACACTCATACAAACTTTGAAAAAAATCCATCCATGGTGTTTAGAGTGAGATACGGTGTCCTGCCTTCTGTCTCTGGGTGAGCTGTTCAAAATCGGCACGGCTTGTGACGTCACAAGCCAAAACGAGCAGGCTAACCGCAACCATTAGCTCGTAGCGTTAGCATGCTAACGCTAGCATGCTACCTCGTTCTCAATAGCAAAGCACTGCTACAACACACACAAGTTCACCATAATCTACAAAAGAACTACTTCCATGTGCGCCCTCATTTAGAAGTCTCCCAGCTAATCCTGCCTTGTAACTGACCGAAGTTGTAGAAACAGCCTTTCTTTTACTGTCTATGGAGCTAGCTAGCTGACATGATCTACATCTGAGCTACTGCACATGTGCAGTGCAATCAAAGATAGTACAGAAGAAGAAGAAGAAAAGATGTCTCACTCTGTAGCTAAAACAGAGACCAGCTGAAAAGAGGATCTGCAGCAGTGAGAGAGAGCGGTGCAGTACAACAAAAATATGGTGTTTTTTGAAAATTAAACCATGTAAACCTATTCTGGTACAACCTTAAAATACAATTATGAACCTGAAAATGAGCAGAATATGGCTGCTTTAATAACCACAGAGGTCAGGGCGACGGGTCTGAAGTCATTAAGTCCTGTGGTCCTTGGCTTCTTGGGGACAGGGATTATGGTTGAGGTCTTGAAGCAGGCTGGCACGTGACATGTCTCCAGTGAGGTGTTAAAAATGTCTGAACACTGGAGACAGCTGGTCAGCACAGTGCTTCAAGCTGGATGGGGAGACAGCATCCGGTCCAGCAGCTTTCCTGGGATTCTGTCTCCTAAAGAGTCTGTGTATATATGTGTATATATATATATATATATATATATATATAATCACGTAGCAGTGTGGATGTAGCCTTAGCCTGATCTAGAAGGAGGGGTAACACAGAAAGGGAGGGGGGTTAACCCAAACCCTGTTGCCTGCTTGTTTGTCCAGATTTGTTAAGTGTCTTTGTGTTTTCCCTGCAGGATGTTGGATGACTTCACTCATGAGGTGGACAACACTCAGTCTAAGATGGACACCGTCATGAAGAAACTGGCCAAAGTGTCTCACATGACCAGCGGTAAACTGCCCGGCAACATTCCCCCCTCAGTGTTTACACTGCAGTAGTGACAGAAATAAAACTAGAATAATGAAACTGTTATTGATAGTAATTAGGGCTGTCAAACGATAATTTTTTTTAATCTCGATTAATCGTTGAATTTCTATAGTTAATCACGATTTATCGCATATTTTATCACATGATTAAAATTCTATTATTTTGCATTTCAGAACAGTTTTAAGTCCATATTAACAATGGAAAGCAATTCTTACCAGTGGATCTTGATTGGGAATCAAATGAATGCAAAGAAAGTTACTTCATGAGCTTGATTATAAGAATTGTATTTCTTTAGTATTTATTTACTGTAAACAAAAGAAATGTGTGAATCTGTCATTATTGCAAAATTCCTCCAAGTACCTAACTAAAAATCCCTATCCTTACCAGAGTCAATCTAGTGTTTAGTAACTCCTAAATAATGTTGATTCCTCACTGACATCCAGTGATCACCGGTTAATGAGACAGAGTTTGGACTCTGCAGCAGTTCCAGTTGGACTGCTTTCTCCGTGTCATACAGGCTGTATATCCGTGAAAACTACTGTCCCCCTCGACGGCCATGTATAAGACGGTCAGGTGAAACTACTGTCCCCCTCGACGGCCATGTATGAGACGGGTCAGGTGAGACTACTGTCCTCCTCGATGGCCATGTATAAGACGGTCAGGTGAGACTACTGTCCCCCTCGACGGCCATGTATAAGACGGTCAGGTGAAACTACTGTCCACCTCGACGGCCATGTATGAGACGGTCAGGTGAGACTACTGTCCCCCTCGACGGCAATGAGACCGGTCAGAACATGCCAACCGTAGTACGTCTTTAAGACCTGAGTCCTCTACGATGCTGACAGGTCTGCAGTTAGTTGCCACCCATTTTGCAAGAGCTGTAGTCATTTTGGGGGATTTGGTCTCATCAACAGATCAGTGAGTAGCACTCTCCAAAATACTGCTTTGCCTGAGTGGGTAGCATGCTAGTGGGTAGCATCAACCTGAGTCGCTATATTTACAGGAAATTAGCTCATTTCTCAGCAATGCTTTCACGTATCGAAACCAAACTTGGCACATGGACTTGGGACCGCATCCTGAGGATGCACAATCAATTTGGAGTCTTTTGACCACTAGGTGGGTGCTATAATCACAGGAAGTAGGCTCATATCTCACCAACGCTTTCGTGTATTGAAACCAAACTTTGTACATGGACTCAAGACCCAATCCCGAGGACATAAAATAAATTTGGTGACCTTTGACCACTATGGGGGCGCGATTTTCACAGGAAGTAGGCTCATATCTCAGCAACGCTTACACGTATCAAAATCAAACTTGGTACAGGGACTTGGCACTTGATTGTGAGAACGCACAAGGACATTGGTGTAATTTGGCCTCTAGGGGCACTGTAACAAAGTAAATGAGATGATATCTTAGCCATTCTTTATCCAATTGCCCTCAAAGTTGCTTTGAGTAGCCATTCCTGCTAGTGTACTGCTTGGCCCCTTCATTGCTGCTTGCAGCTATATTTATTATTACAGTTTTCAAAACTCATCTAGTTGTAGTCTTGCAATGTGTGACCCTGAAAGATCCCCAGTCTTTACATATTTTGACAGTTGGTCTTAAGGTGTGAGATGGTGTCAGACTTTCTGTTCAGAGTCTTCTAGTAAATGGTAGGTTTAGCTGTAGTAAGTTATAGACAGTAATAGTTAGTAAATGATGAATGATTTGATATTTATTAACAGTGTGTCTTTCGACAGATCGTCGCCAGTGGTGTGCTATCGGCGTGTTGCTCGCAATCCTCTTCGTCGTCATCCTCCTCTTCTTCATCCTCTGATTGATCCCTCCAGTCAGCAGAGAACTCGTCTTAAACCTTAAACCTGTGTCTCCTGGAATATACCGGACTATATCAGACTCTACTGGACTCTACTGAACTCTAATGGACTCTAATGGACTCAACTGGACCACTGCTTTCCCACTGTTGCACCATTGTGAGCAAAGTCTTGGAGACTCAAGCCGCCAGAACAAAAACATTAGTATTATCCCGCTGATCGCTCTGCAGTTTCACCCTGAAACCCGCCCGTAACACACCGCCTCCGTGTAAACACCCAGCAGTAACATGCCCGGCCGTAACATGCTCGGCCGTCACAAGCTGCCTCCGTGTAAACGCCCGGCCGTAACACGTTGCCTCCGTGTAAGCGCCCACACCGCAGATAATAGGAACAGTTTGTGCCAACATCCAACACAAGCAGGCTAACGTTAAGATGTGTTCAGATTAATCACTTTCTCTGTTTAGCTAGCAGGAACCCCAGGAACAGCGCTCAGCCTGGCAGTGTCCTCTCGCGGTAGCTAAAAATTCCCCTGTGGCCCAGGAAGGATTTTCCCCGTAGACCACCGTAGTAAAAGAGGCGTTTGTAAAACTAGCTTGGTGCTGTGGTGGGAAGCAGCTACTATTTGGACAAGACTTTGCACGACTCTACCTGACCCTACCGGACTCTACCGGACTCTACCAAACCCTACCACACTCTACCACACCCTACCTGACACTACCTGACTCTACCGGATTGTACCACACCCTACCTGACTCTACCGGACTCTACCACACTCTACCAAACCCTACCACACTCTACCACACTCTACCTGACTCTACCTGCCTCTACCACACTCTTGCTGGACTCTACTGGACTCTACTGGACTCTACCGGACTCTGCCAGACTCTGCCGGACTCTACTGGACTCTACTGGACTCTACCACACTCTACCACACTCTTGCTGGACTCTACCAGACTCTACTTGACTCTACCAGACTCTACTGGACTCCTGCTGGACTCTACCGGACTCTACCGGACTCTGCCAGACTCTACTTGACTCTGCCGGACTCTGCCGGACTCTACTGGACTCTACTGAACTCCACAGGACTCCACAGGACTCTACTGGACTCTACCGGACTCTACCGGACTCTGCCAGACTCTACTTGACTCTGCCGGACTCTACTGGACTCTACCGAACTCCACAGGACTCTACTGGACTCTGCTGGACTCTGCCGGACTCTACTGGACTCTACCGAACTCCACAGGACTCTACTGGACTCTGCTGGACTCTGCCGGACTCTACTGGACTCTACCGAACTCCACAGGACTCTACTGGACTCTGCTGGACTCTGCCGGACTCTACTGGACTTTACCGAACTCCACAGGACTCTACAGACTGAATGGCACTTTTTTTTTTGTTAAAATCATTGCAGAGGTCAAACAGGTGAAAACATGTTCTTTTGATGTTTTATGTTTGTTTTATTTAAAGGGCTGAAAATAACCATTTACACTCCAGTTTATCACCAGTTCATCTCCAGTTTATCACCAGTTTATCACCAGTTTATCTCCAGTTTATTACCAGTTTACCTGTAATACCTTCAGTGTATTTATACTTTATACTTTAAACTTTAAACTCCACTTGAATCTGGAATTAAAATCTAGTTTCATTTCAAGTTTAGTGCAATTCTGACTTCATCTTTTCCCCCTTTAAACTCAGTTTAACTCTAAGCTTAATTCCACTTTTCCCTATACTGTTTCTCCAGTTTAATAGTGGTTTAATCCCAGTTTAACACCAGTATAACTAAGTCTGAGTTTGGAGCTTATGATATATATATATATATATATATATATATATATATATATGATATAATAATGTAATAACACTAAACTTCCTGTTTGTGTTTACAGTTTTTGTGTTTTTTGTTTCACTGACTGAATCTTTATGTTTTATGCTGTTTATCGTTGAACGGTTTATTTTACTATGTATGTTTTATTTCCTTTAATTCTGCAGTGTATTAACGACCCACTTCCTGCTGCAGCTTCACAATAAAAGCTTTTCTTCTGGAAGGCTTTTATTGTGAAGTACAGCAGGAAGTGCAGTCCTGAAGATTAGCGAGCGAAGTAACTGTCTGTTTGATATGAATTTATTAAAGTCATGTGACAGACGAAGCAGCCAATCAATCGTCCCAAACCATCAGATTTTCGGTACGCGTGGCGGTGAAATCTCACGTCTGTTTCCTGTTCCTGTTAACAAAATAAAAGCAGTGTTCAGAAGTAAAAGTCATTAAATACAGAATTTAAAAACTTTTAACTCTTCATAAATCCATCCAATAATTTCACAACATAAGTCAGTATTTTATGCATCTTTAACTTTTAATATAATATTTTGTTATTCAGCAGATTTTCACTAATCAGTTCAACTGAAACTGAAACTACAGAAATGTTCAGTGTTTTAAATTTCGAAATACATCCGTCAATGTTTCCTTTCAGAACTTCTGGCAACAAAACCAACATGGAGCCCTGAAATAATAATAATAACCCTAATAATACTAAGACTAATAATGATGATAATGTTAATAATAAACACTGTAAATGTTGCTGACGCATCATGAATCAGAGCAGCAGAACAGATGACTGAAATACTGCTGAAGGCGTTTAGTGTGAAGTTAAGGCGCACCTACTCCATTATCGGCCGTCTGACAGCCTGGCGAGGTCGGTGACTCAAGTCTGTTCGGTGTGTTCTGTGCCGTCGTCAGTCGAGGAGCCATCGGCCTTCATTTGGGCCGATTTGACTTGTTGAATCGGCCAGTGGGCGGTCGGACTCAAGGACCAATCTGATTGGTGGAGTGCTATCCCTTGATTAGCGAATCAGAGGGCTGCCAACGCCAGTCTCTTGTTATTACTAGCCGTGGTATGTTCTTCCGTTCAGCGAGTAATGACAACAAGGATCCTTCTTGACTACTATCACCACTCTCTGATGAAATCTAATGACTGATGACAGCGTGCTCTGTGTTTACGAGGTCTAGAGAGATGTTCTCTCATATCGGGTTTTCATTTTTTGGGCGACTACAGATTAGCGCCGCCTGCTGTTATGGAGACGTATTACGTCTCGCGCACACGCAGAACGTACGCTCAAGTCGGCGTCTTTTCGGTGTGTTTTGAGGCACTTTCTGGACCTCGGGGAGCCGACTGATCAGTCCGACTGACTTTACTGCTGACGGTCGGCCGTCGGGTTGATGTGTCAGAGCCTTTAAACTGTTATTAGGGTTAGGCTAACCCTTACCCTTGATCTGTGTATGAAACATCGTCTGTCTGTCTTTATTATTTTATTTCTGTGGACTTCTGAGTGACGTGAAGTTGAAATGTGTTTCAATAAACGGATTCAGAAAATAAAAACTGACTGATCTTTAAAAGGTTTTCTGCCTGTTTGAAATGAAGACATTTATCAGCAGTATATCAATAATAAAACATAATATAAAGCGGATTTAGAAGTTTCTGACGTTTGATAGAAATGTGGTTTTAACAGACACAAACACATTAGTTTGTTATAAATATAACTGTTCATATGCTGCTGATTATAAGGAAGTTTAGTTTGTTATAAATATATTATAACTGTTCATATGCTGCTGATGAATAAGGAAGGGGTCCATTCTTTATTTTCATTCTAGATACTATTATACTAAAATACTAAAAGACGTTTAGATTTTATATATATATATATATATATATATATATATATATATATATATATATATATATATATATATATATATATATATATATATATATGATATTAGTTGTAAACTCTTCCAGCGATGAAAAGATAAAACAGTATATTCTAAGAGTCAGTAATTATATTGGTTTTGTTAATAACCTGACCGCTCTTCAATCTTATTTTAAATAAATATGATTTTAATAAACATAGAAACAAACTGAATATTTATAGTAACGAATCAACAGGAGACAAAACTTCTGGTCAACGTTTATTTATTTTGTCAGAAAATATAAACATAAATCCGTGAGAACTGTACAGAGACTGAAATACTGCAGACGTTTAAATACTGTAAATATATGTACAACACTGTTACTGCGTGAAACAACATCACTTTATATCATGTTATCTTTTTATTCAGCCTGACAGCAGGTCTGAAGAAAAAAATTAAACAAGAATCCAAAACAGAGAAAATGTTAATTTAAAGTCAAGTGATGTGTCGTAACATATCCACCTCTGAGTTTACGTTAATCAGGCTCCATCTCCACCTCTACGTATGTTTTTATTTTCGATACGTACCATTATACTGCTGTCAGTCAGTGAGAAAACAAGCCGGTTTGTTGGTAACAGTAGGTGGCGGTAACACTCCTCCCAGCTGTAGTTTACCATTAAACAGAAGAAGAGTCATTTCCTGTCAGTGCAACACTACCCTGTCGAAACTTAATGCACTGCACAAGTGTGCACAGAGTACTACGTGTACTGTAAGTACTCTCACCCAAGTATTTAGATTGAGACAAACTGCTGAACTGAGTGGAACGTCTTCTTCACTTCATGTAGAACAGCTATCACAAACTCTGGTCTGTCCGCTGTTCTCTTCACAGAGATCTAGAGTTCAGTTCACTTCAGGTGAGAACGATCCGACCCAAATACAGGAAGAGAACCAAAAACAATTTACTAGCTGCAGATTCAACCTTTCACACAGTTTACAGACTTAGCTCTGTAGACTTGGTGCCATTCAGGGATGAAGTTTAAGCATTATTGCATTTCTCATTTGGTTGTATTTGCGTTCACGCTGCACTTTGTCAAACACCAAACATATATAACAAAGGCTTGGGTTCTCTGGTTCTGCTGTAGTGTTTCTAATGTTTGAGAAGAAGACAAACAATGTGAGCATGTTTGTTGTTTGACAAAGTGCAGTGTGAACGCTGACACAACCAAATGTACCTTAACCCCGAGTCTACAGAAGAACAGGTGTGAACGTGTTCTAAGTTCTGGCTGGACCAGAAGCAGCTCAGCAGTTTGATGCAGTTTTTGTGGAAGTTGCAGTGAAGTTAAAGTTTCTTTTCGGTTCACTTTGTTCTGTAAGTGTTTGTCTGACCAGCGGATCAGGTCCTGTGGCTTCGCTCAGTCAGCGTTCTGGTCGTTCTGGTTGTTTGGTGGTTAGGTGGTTGTAGCAGTGTCTGTTCAGCGTGGAGGCGCCCTGCGGTGCCGGAGCACCCGGACTGTAGCAGAGGGGTTCTGGGTCAGCAGCTGGGTCACCTGGTCCAGACTCAGACAAACCACTTTCTCCCCGTTCACCTCCAGGATCTCGTCTCCCACCGCCAGCAGGCCGGCATACAATTTCTTTGTGCCGCTGTCCACCATGTCCTCCACATAAACACCTGCAGGACACACGTTACCTGTTAATGAGCTGCTACCTTAATGCGTTAACCTGTCTACAGATGATCTGCACTAGCTATGTTTCCATTAAAGTGAATAAAAATCTGTGCGTAATGACGTCACATGCTGTTTTGCGGTCATATTGGTATATTGAATATATTTGAGACATTTTAGGGTGTTTCCGTTCATTTTCGCACTGAATCGCACAACATTCAAGCTTACATTTGGAAACAAAGTTTGCTAGCCGAAATGGATACCTACAAATGATTAATATTGCACAAACTGTAATAGTGCTTATGTGCCAACTGTTAGCGACATATAACTCTATAATAAAACAACAACGCTATTAAAACATTGCAATGCGATGCAGAGGCACGTGTCTAAAGTAGCTGTTATATTTCACTCGTAAATTAAATTTTAAAAGTCTTCGTCTCCTCGTTCATCTACTTATATCTGTTTGTTGACACCCGCTGTGTCTGCAAAAAAGCGGAAATTACCTAAAAGTTCTTATTTTTGTGGCGAGTTGCAACCATAAAATTACCTAAAACGTAATCGCAATTCATTATTTATTCGGCAAATAACGTTTCCATCAGCGTTTATCAGATAAGCCATTTACTGATTAAACGTGGATGGAAACATGGCTACAGTTTAATACATTTTCACCTTGTCTCTGCGCTGGCTAGTGGTGCAGACACTCAGAGGAAGAACTAGCATTGGCGTCGCAACTATCAGAGTTGCCGCTGAGCGCTGCAATCAAACTTTAAATTAATTCAGCTTTTATGCTCCACATATCTGGAACAAACTCCCGGAAAACTGCAGGTCCGCTACAACTCTCTTCTTTTAAATCAAGACTGAAGACCTTTCTGTTTGATGCTGCCTTTCTTTAACTAATTGTTCTTTTCTTACACTGCTCTGTTTATCATATTCTTGTATTTCTGTCTGATTCTTTATAATCTTTATTGTTTTTAACTGCTCTGTAATGTTTTATGTAAAGCATTTTGAATTTCCTTGGTGCTGAGTTGTTCTGTAGAAATAAAGGTGCTGTTATGGTTTTGGGATATTTCTGTTTCCAGTTTGTTTATTTCTGTTGTCTTTGTTTATTTGTTCATGTTCCCTGTGTTTGTATTTTCTGTATATTTCTGTTCAGTTATCTCCTGGTTTATTGTATATGTTTTGGTTAATTCCTGTATTCTGTGTTCTGTGTGTCAAGTCTCTGTGTTTAGGTTGTTTCATGTTTCCTGTCTGTCGTTCTGGTTTCCTGTTTTATTTTGATAGTCTGTTTTCTGTCCTGTCATGTCTAGTTTTACTTTTTGCCTTTGATTGTCCTGCCCCGCCCTGATGTGTTTCACCTGTCGTGTCACCTGTCCCTCATTTGTTCATTACCTCTTGTATTTAACCCCTGTGTTCCCTTTGTCTCGTGTCAGATCGTTTTGTATCTCCTCCCGGTCAGTTTGTGTGTTCCTGTGCCTGTCTCGGCTCCCTGGATTCCCTGTTCTTGTTTTTTTTGTACTTTGGACCTTTTTGCCTGTTGCCTTCAGGACTTCCTTTGTTGTTTGCTCCCCTCATTGTTATCCAATAAATTGTAAGCCAGCCTGTCCCTTTGCCAGTTTCCCCAGGACTCTCGTTGGACTGCTCAGAGGCAACCTGGTCAGCGTGCGCCCCCAACCACCAGCAGTTCTATGAGGGTACCCGCCTGGCAGTCTTCTCTGGGACCCGTGGAGGCCATAGACGGGGAAAAGGACGTCATGGCTTCCGTCGCCATGCCCCGCTCTTCACCCCAGAATCCTCGCACTCTTCTGTTCCCGAGCTGACGTGCAACCCTTCTGTTCCCGAGCTGACGTGCAACCCTTCTGTTCCCGGGCTGGCGTGCGGCTCTCCTGACCCCGGGCTGACGTGCGGCTCTCCTGACCCCGGGCTGACGTGCGGCTCTCCTGACCCCGGGCTGACGTGCGGCTCTCCTGACCCCGGGCTGACGTGCGGCCCCTCTGACCCCGGGCTGACGTGCAGCCCCTCTGACCCCGAGCTGGCGTGCAGCCCCTCTGACCCCGAGCTGGCGTGCAGCCCCTCTGACCCCGAGCTGGCGTGCAGCTCCTCTGACCCCGAGCTGGCGTGCAGCTCTCCTGACTCTGAGCTAGCTAGCAGCAAGCTAGCTAGCGATCCCCCTGAGCCCCTGCTAGCTAGCATTTCCCCAGAATCCAGGCTAGCTAGCAGTCTTCCTGATTCCCGGCTAGCTAGCAGCCTCTCAACTTCCCCGCTAGCTAGCAACCTCCTTGGATCCGGGCTAGCTAGCAACCTCCCTGAGCCTCGGCTAGCTAGCAACCCCCCTGAATCCAGGTTAGCTAGAAGCCTTCCCGAGCCCCGGCTAGCTAGCAGCCCTCTTGAATCCAGGCTAGCTAACAGCCTTCCCGATCCCTGGCTAGTTAGCAACCTCCCTGAGCCCCAGCTAGCTAGCAACTCCCCTGCTTCCCTGCTAGCTAGCAGCCTTCCTGAGCCCCGGCTAGCTAGTAACCTCCCTGAGCCACAGCTAGCTAGCAACTCCCCTGATTCCCTGCTAGCTAGCATCTTCCCTGAATCCAGGCTAGCTAGCAGCCTTCCTGAGCCCCAGCTAGCTAGCATCTCCCCTGAATGCAGGCTAGCTAGCAGCCTTCCTGAGCCCCGGCTAGCTAGCAACCTCCCTGAGCCACAGCTAGCTAGCAACCCCCTTGACTCCCTGCTAGCTAGCATCTCCCCTGAATCCAGGCTAGCTAGCAGCCTTCCTGAACCCCGGCCCGCTAGCAACTTCCCTGAGCCCCAGCTAGCTAGCAGCTTTATTGATCCCCGGCTGGCTAACAGCCTCTCTGAGCCCCGGCTAGCTAGTAGCCTTCCTGAGCCCAAGCTAGCTAGCAGCCTTCCCAAGCCCCGGCTAGCTAGCAACCTCCCTGAGCCCCAGCTAGCTAGCAACCCCCCTGATTCCCTGCTAGCTAGCATCTCCCCTGAATCCAGGCTTGCTAGCAGCCTTCCTAGAGTCCCCGAGCTCCTTAGTATCCCCGAGCTTCCTAGTATCCCCAAGCTGCCCAGTGTCCCAGCGCTGCCCAGCGTCCCCGAGTTTCCTAGTGTCCCCGAGTTTCCTAGTGTCCCCGAGTTTCCTAGAGTTCCCAAGTTTCCTAGTGTCCCTAGGCGGTCCTTTATCCTTGATCCCTGGCTGACTAGCAGCTTTCCTGATCCCCGGCTGACTAGCAGCTTTCCTGATCCCCGGCTGGCTAGCAGCCTCCCTGAATCCAGGTTAGCTAGCAGCCTCCCTAGTCCCCGGCTGGCTAGCCACCCTCCTGAATCCTGGCTGGTGTCCAGCCCCTCTGAACTGGCTATAGCCGCCCCTGAGACCGCCCCTGAGACCTTGCCGGTCCCCGGCACCCCTGTGACCGCCCCTGAGACCGCCCTTGAGGCCACCCCTAGGACTTTGCCTTTGTTCTGCCCCCCTGAGACTTTGCCCGTGGTGGTCAGGCCCACTCCTGCCCCTCGTGCCCTGTCGGCGGTCAGGCCCACTCCTGCCCCTCGTGCCCTGTCGGCGGTCAGGCCCACTCCTGCCCCTCGTGCCCTGTTGGCACCCCAGTCAACCTCTGCCCCGGTTGCCTGGCCGCCTGACTCCGGCCCAGCTGACCCGTCGCCCGATTCCAGTCCAGCTGACCCGTCGCCTGACTCCGGCCCAGCTGACCCGTCGCCTGACTCCGGCCCAGCTGACCCGTCGCCTGACTCCAGTCCAGCTGACCCGTCGCCTGACTCCAGTCCAGCTGACCCGTCGCCTGACTCCAGTCCAGCTGACCCGCCGCCTGACTCCGGCCCAGCTGCCCCTTCACCTGCGCAGCCTCCTCAGGGGCTCCGCCTCGGCCGACCTGCAAGGCCCCCGGAGGGGCGCTGCCCTCGACGTCCTGCCTGGCCGCCTGAGTGCCCTCGACGTCCAGTACGGCCACCTGAAAGATTCTGCCTTCGTCGCCGGTGGCCAGACGGTTTCTGCCTTCGTCGCCGGTGGCCAGAGGGATTCTGCCTTTGTCGCAGGCCGCCAGAGGGATTCCGCCTTCGTCGCCGGTGGCCAGAGGGATTCTGCCTTCGTCGCAGGCCGCCTGAAGGTTTCTGCCTTCGTTGCGGCTCTCAGTCCCCTGTTGCCGAGGCCTCTCAGTTCCCTGTTGCCGAGGCCTCTCAGTTCCCTGTTGCCGAGGCCTCTCAGTTCCCTGTTGCCGAGGCCTCTCAGTCCCCTGTTGCCGAGGTCTCCCAGTGACTCTGTTCCCTGTGCCCCAGTGACGCTCTGTTTCCCCCCGAGTGGCCCCGCTCTGTGTTTCCCCCGAGTGGCCCCGCTCTGTGTTTCCCCCGAGTGGCCCCGCTCTGTGTTTCCCCCGAGTGGCCCCGCTCTGTGTTTCCCCCGAGTGGCCCCGCTCTGTGTTTCCCCCAAGACTCTGTTCCCTGTCGAGAGTGGCCCCTCTGTTTCCCCCGGGCCTCACCGGCCCTCTGTTTCCTTTGTCCCTGTGACTCTGTTCCCTGTGCCACAGTGACACTCTGCCTCCCCCGGACTCTAGTCGCCCTTTTTGGGTTGTTTTTTGTTATGGCCGTCTGGTATCCGCCCTTGAGGGGGGGGCTCTGTTATGGTTTTGGGATATTTCTGTTTCCAGTTTGTTTTTTTCTGTTGTCTTTGTTTATTTGTTCATGTTCCCTGTGTTTGTATTTTCTGTATATTTCTGTTCAGTTATCTCCTGGTTTATTGTATATGTTTTGGTTAATTCCTGTATTCTGTGTTCTGTGTGTCAAGTCTCAGTGTTTAGGTTGTTTCATGTTTCCTGTCTGTCGTTCTGGTTTCCTGTTTTATTTTGATAGTCTGTTTTCTGTCATGTCTAGTTTTACTTTTTGCCTTTGATTGTCCTGCCCCGCCCTGATGTGTTTCACCTGTCGTGTCACCTGTCCCTCATTTGTTCATTACCTCTTGTATTTAACCCCTGCGTTCCCTTTGTCTCGTGTCAGATCGTTTTGTATCTCCTCCCGGTCAGTTTGTGTGTTCCTGTGCCTGTCTCGGCTCCCTGGATTCCCTGTTCTTGTTTTTTTTTGTACTTTGGACCTTTTTGCCTGTTGCCTTCAGGACTTCCTTTGTTGTTTGCTCCCCTCATTGTTATCCAATAAATCTTTGAGTTTCAACGCTGCTCCTGCCTGCCTCCCTCTCTCTGCGTTTGGGTCCACCATTCCTCACTATCACGACAGGTGCTATACCTTCACATCGTTGATCTTACAAGACACAACCAGTAGTATTTGTAGTATTGTCAGTAGTATTGCCAGTAGTATTTGTAGTATTGTCAGTAGTATGGTCAGTAGTATTTGTCCGTACCGGAGTCGGGTCGGCCTCTCCCCCGGCTGATGAGGAATCCGAACGTGCGGCTCTCCGGTCGGCTGAGCTCCAACAGAAACGATCCATCAGCAGAAACCTGAAGAACTCGACCGAGCGAACGGACAGAAGACGGACGACCGACGTCCTCCACACTCAGACACCGCTGCAGCAAGCTGAGAGACAGACCAACACAGTCTCACGGCAGTTTGTGTAAATGTCACGTTATTCTTTATATATTGATACATGTTCGCGGAGACGTTTTTCTCATTTTTTTACGCGTAAATGTCATGTTATTTTCTCAGGGAAAGGACGCTGGGAGACTGCCGAAAAGGATGCTTTATAAGCTGGGAGGCTAACGACAAAAACGTCTCCGTGAACACGTATCAATAGATCAAAATAACGTCACATTTACACAAACTGCCGTGAGACCGGGCTGGACAGACAGGTCAGAGACAGACAGGTTAGAGAGACAGACAGGTTAGAGACAGACGGGTTAGACACAGACAGGTAAGAGACAGACAGGTTAGAGAGAGACAGACAGGTTAGAGACAGACAGGTTAGAGAGACAGACGGGTTAGAGTACATGTGTCAAACTCAAGGCCTGCGGGCCACATCCAGCCATGCTGTTAGTATATATATATATATATATATATATATATATATATATATATATATACTAAGGGCTGTCAAATAATTTCATTAATCTGAGAAAAAATAACGCGTTAAAAAAAATAACGCAGATTAATCCATTCCATATTGAGGTTTGACCCGGAGCCGTTCTAGCCTCCATTGGACTGTAAAATGAAGGAGGGAGACGAGAATGTGCTGCCTGGATCATTAACTGGAACATTTACTGTAAAAATCTTCTTCCTGCCAACCCTGGCTACCGAAAATCTGGAGCCACTGATATGTCTGCTCTCCTCTCTGATGCTCTGAAGACGATACAGGCAACACAAACACCGCTGCACGGGACGCTAGTTAACACTATACTCGACAGCAGCTAACGTTAGTCTACCGCTAGCTAGTTAACACTATACTAGACAGCAGCTAACGTTAGCCTACCGCTAGCTAGTTAACACTATACTCGACAGCAGCTAACGTTAGCCTACCGCTAGCTAGTTAACACTATACTCAACAGCAGCTAACGTTAGCCTACCGCTAGCTAGTAGCTGGATTAAAAACGGTTAAAATGCTGACAGCTAACGCTAAACGGTGTAAAGTTTGACTGTGTTTTAGCCGTCGGAAAAACAACACAGACGGTGCGTTCAATGAAACTGGTAAACTACAGCGTCGTGGTGCATTTGAAGTTATTGTAAATGTCCTTTTCCAACCTGGTGGTTGTTTTTGTCGTTCAACAGCAATTTACTAGTGAAATAAGTTATTGTTATTGTTATACATTATTATTAAATCATTTAATTTTGACCATATGGCCTTAGCAATAAACAAGCCGTTCTTTAATGTCACCAACTGTTGTTTAGTACCCTTTTTTTTTCTTTTCTTTTTTTACTTTCTTAAAAAGTATCGGTTCAGGCACCGTTAATTATGTATGCGATTAATTTCGATTAATTAATTACAGAGTATGTAATTAATTAGATTAATTTTTTTAATCGATTGACAGCCCTAATATATATGTATATATAGTTTATAGGAGTATAAGGGGAATAGATCAAGGCAGCAACATAAACATCCGGCCCGTGAATGAATTATCTTTGGCCCGCATGACAAAATGTATTTACTATTAGAGCTGGCCCGCCAGTATATCGCACCACCATAATAGTACAAATCCCACAATGCACTGGCCGTGCGTCGGCACGTCAATCACAGGCCCGCGAAAGTGCGCCCCACTCGTTCATCAGCAGTCAACTAACCCTCTCCCCAAAAAATGGCTAAACGAAAGGTGGACTTTGAAAACGGGTTTTCAAGACAGGTGGGAGGCAGAGTATATGTTGGCAGATGTAAAGGGCAAAGCTGTGTGTCTCCTGTGCGAAGACAGCGTTAGTAGAAGACTGCTGTTAATGCCAGAGGTTTCAAAATCAGCCCGGCCATTTACCAAGGGGGAATTTGTCAAAAACTGCATGATTAAAGTTTGCGACGCCTTGTGCCCAGAAAAAAGGTAAGCATTTTTAAATGTTTGCTGAAAAACTCGGCATACTTGGTACTGACTTCACACGGCGATTTGCTGATTTTGGAGCCCAAAAAAGCAAGTTTGAACTGCTCAGTAATCCATTTACAGCTGACATGGAAAGCACACCATCAAACCTCCAAATGGAGCTGACTGAGCTCCAAAGTGACACACTGAAGGCAAAATATGAGTCTCTGGGCACTGCAGAGTTTCCACGTTTCATCCCTAACACAATGCCCCAGCTGCGCTCCCAGGCTGCTCAAACGCTCTCCATGTTTGGCAGCACATACATAACACATACACACAGGAGTCGTCTTACTGATGAACACCTTCACTCAATCCTGAGGATTTCCTCAGCTCAGAGCCTGACCCCAGACAGATGAGACACCAAGCATCTGGCTCAGACCAGAGAGCATCACAGAGCAGCAAACAGTGCTTTGACGCATTTTCAGTTTTTAATGCACTTTCATTTTTGCATTTTTTTTTCTCTTGCTACTACAGGACAATTACATTTTTCTTTGAAGTAAATAACTTTTGGCTGTTGTTTGCCTGTAGAAAATGTTTTCACTTGAAATTACTCTGGAAAAACTGCAGATACTGCAGCAATTTTTTAATCTCGGCCCACTGTGTATTTGAGTTTGACACCCCTGGGTTAGAGAGACAGACAGGTCAGAGAGACAGACAGGTCAGAGAGACAGACAGGTATGATTACTGGTCAGCAGCTGGTCTGTAGGCAGCAGAACGATCCGGCTTCTTTTTCTTCTTCTGCTCCGACACAAAACTCTGAACCGATGAAGACCTCCTCAGCTGCAGGAAGGGCGACCCCTGCTGGACAGACAGGAAATATAGTCAGAGAAGAAGAAGGGCGACTCCTGCTGGACAGACAGGAAATACAGTCAGAGAAGAAGAAGGGCGACCCCTGCTGGACAGACAGGAAATACAGTCAGAGAAGAAGAAGATAGTAAAATATGATAACTGATCTTCTCACCACACTGAGCGACTGAACAGACGGTGTTTTCCTCAGCAGGCTGGAGGTTTTCTTGTGACCAGAGGAGGCGGAGTCAGATCCAGGGGGGGCGGAGCTATATCTGGAGGAGGCGGGGCCATACTCTGAAGGGGCGGGGTCAGACTCTGAAGGGGCGGGGCCAGACTCTGAGCGGCGGGGCCGTGAGCGGAGGCGGTCGAGGCTGCCAGTTCGAGTCGTGCTCAGTTTGACACTGGAGAAAAGACGACGCAGAGAAAGACGAGCTGGTTCTTCTCTGCTGATGACACTGAAGGATTCAGAGAAGATTTGTAATCAGATCAAACTGAAAACATGTCATTACTAATCAGGGTTTGAGCCCGCCTACAGCGGTAGCTTTAGGTTGTTCTTTTTGTTCTTTCACTAAAGGAATAAAAAGGAACTTTTTTGCCAATTAAATGTACAAAATGCTTTGTCACGGGGTGGTACCTTAATGGGTACTGTATCTAACCCTAACCATCTTTGGTATAAGGTACATAATCAATCCTCAAAGATACAATATTGTTCCTTTTGAAGGTACAAACAAATAAGGTACAATTTTGTTCCTCTGACTAAAGGTACAAAGATGTGCCACCCTTACATCTGGTAAGGATGCCCGCTGGGTGCCTCCCTAGGGAGGAGGATCAGCATCTGGTAAGGATACCCCCTGGGTGCCTCCATAGGGAGGAGGATCAGCATCTGGTGAGGATACCCCCTGGGTGCCTCCATAGGGAGGAGGATCAGCATCTGGTGAGGATGCCCCCTGGGTGCCTCCATAGTTAGGAGGTTCAGCATCTGGTAAGGATGCCCCCTGGGTGCCTCCCTAGGGAGGAGGTTCAGCATCTGGTAAGGATTCTCCCTGGGCGCCTCCCTAGGGAGGAGGTTCAGCATCTGGTAAGGATGCCCCCTGGGTGCCTCCTTATGGAGGAGGTTCAGCATCTGGTAAGGATGCCCCCTGGGTGCCTCCCTATGGAGGAGGTTCAGCATCTGGTAAGGATGCCCCCTGGGTGCCTCCCTAGAGAGGAGGTTCAGCATCTGGTAAGGATGCCTCCTGGGTGCCTCACTAGAGAGGAGGTTCAGCATCTGGTAAGCATACCCACTGGGTGCCTCCCTATGGAGGAGGATCAGCATCTGGAAAGGATACCCACTGGGTGCCTCCCTAGAGAGGAGGTTCAGCATCTGGTAAGGATACCCCCTGGGTGCCTCCCTAGAGAGGAGGTTCAGTATCTGGTAAGGATGCCTCCTGGGTGCCTCCCTAGAGAGGAGGTTCAGCATCTGGTAAGGATGCCTCCTGGGCGCCTCCCTATGGAGGAGGTTCAGCAACTGGTAAGGATTCTCCATGGGCGCCTCCCTAGGGAGGAGGTTCAGCATCTGGTAAGGATGCCCCCTGGGTGCCTCCCCAGAGAGGAGGTTCAGCATCTGGTAAGGATACCCACTGGGTGCCTCCCTAGGGAGGAGGATCAGCATCTGGTGAGGATGCCCCCTGGGTGCCTCCATAGGGAGGAGGTTCAGCATCTGGTAAGGATGCCCCCTGGGTGCCTCCCTAGGGAGGAGGTTCAGCATCTGGTAAGGTTGCCCCTGGGTGCCTCCCTATGGAGGAGGTTCAGCAACTGGTAAGGATTCTCCATGGGCGCCTCCCTAGGGAGGAGGTTCAGCATCTGGTAAGGATGCCCCCTGGGTGCCTCCCTAGGGAGGAGGTTCAGCATCTGGTAAAGATTCTCCCTGGGCGCCTCCCTAGGGTGCTGTTCCAGTCATGTCAAGTGGGGAAGAGGCCTCTGGGAAGACCCAGGACTATGTACTATAGATTACATCGCCACCCTGGCCTGGGAATGCCTTGGGATCCCCCAGTCGGAGTTGGCTAATGTGGCTCAGGAAAGGGAAGTTTGGGGTCCCCTACTGGAGCTGCTGCCCCAGAGACTAAACCCTGGATAATAGATGAAGATGGATGAATGGATGGATGGACTGTGATGTGATGCTGCAACGACTAAACAGTTGCGTGAAATGTGTTGGAAAAATTGCAGGGATTAATTTTGAAGAGTAATCCCCTTTATACAGAGTCAGAGCCACGAGGAAGGCCAAAGCTATGCTTGCTGACTTGAGTCACCCCTTGTCTTATGACTTTAGGCTGTTGCCATTTGGTCGCAGGTACATGGTAGTAGCTAGGTGTTCGACCAATAGATATAGGAGCTAATTTTCCCTGTTTCCATTGGTCTCATTAATACCTTGATGTAATTTGTCCTGTTGGAGTATGGAATATGAATGTATGTTATGTTGTGTATGAACTGCTGTCTTTATTCTCTGCTGGCTGTAGAAAGAATTACCCGATTCTGGGATTCTAAGGGCCCTGACACACCAACCAGACGGGCCGACCGTCGGCAGAAAAGCCAGTTGGACTGATCAGTCGGGTCCCGAGGTCCAAAAAATGTCTCAGAACACACTGAGGCGACACCGACTTGAGCGTACGCTCTGCGCATGCGCGAAACGTAATACGTCTCCATACCAGCAGGCGGCGCTGCTTTGTATTGTTTCCATTAACAGTCTGATTATTTTTCAGAAAATGAAAACCGGCAGCTGATTGGACGAACGTGTCACGTGGTTCTTTTTTCTCCGGAAATTCACAGCCAGACTGTCATGGCAGCTTGTTCAGAATACGATCTCATATTGTACTAAAATAGTTCACCGAAACGTGTTTCTGAAAACATTTTAAGAGAAATAGGCCGTGCAGTTGCTGAATCTGTCTTCATTTCAGATTGACAAAGGTCAGTTTAAAAGATTTTCGTCAGATTTTGAGAGGCTCATCCGCTCCCCATTTCCGGGTGAGTCCCGACTGCCCTGTCCCCGACTGAACATGTCGGGTCGGCCCAAATGAAGGCCGACGGCTCCTCGGACGGCCGACGGCACGGGACACACTGAACAGACTCGAGTCACGGACTTCACCAGACGGCCCGACGCCCGATTATTGGGCTGGTGTGTCTTCTCTCTAAAGTTTACTTGACTGCATTTTAGTTTCCATGGCGACAGTCTACATGTGTTTAGAGTTTAATCAGAACTTCCTAGCCTGACGTGGTCATACTCAGATTCTAGTCAGAATATGAGTGATACTGCTGCATTGGGCTGTGATTATGGGGCGTGTTTCAACCGAACCAGGAAAGAAAATGTCTCTGCACTCAATTGGATAGACCTACAACCAATCAGAGCAACAGAGTTGTAAACAAATTCAACCCAAGCGCTCTTTGGTGACGTGGTTGATTACGTTACTGTTGATCATCTGTCCATCATCGTATAAAGCCCGCCCTGGCAATTTGATTTGTCCGAACTGCTCTGGTTCGAGCATAGTTGCTCCACAACAGATCAAGTCCAGACCGAACTTCCCGACCTCAAATGTTGTGGACTGAGCTAAATTCGGCTGACATCCAGGCTAAGAACTTCCTGAAGTTTGGGTTTAAACTCACCGTTCAGGATGTGAAGTGTAGTTGCTGTAAACCTCTGCTCTCATTGGCTGTCTGACCTGTCCATCACTGCTGCCTGAGGAGGGTGGGGCCTGGCTCTCAGCTATAAACCAATCACAGGACAAGATGTTAATAATTATTATAAGTATAACTATATACTATACTATATTAACTATATTTGTTTATAAGTGAATTATAAGCTATTCAAATGCAATGACAGATACGGCGGCACTATAAGATGACGTAGTAGAAGAGAGACAGCCTATCGCTCTCTCTGGATAGTATCAGATGCTAAAGCCTAGTTCAGCCTATCTCTCTCTCTGGGTAGTATCAGATGCTAAAGCCTAGTTCAGCTTATCTCTTTTGGGAAGTATCAGATGCTAAAGCCTAGTTCAGCCTATCTCTCTCTCTCTGGGAAGTATGCAAAAGTGTGGCAGGTCCACCGACCTCCAAAAGGAGACAGTCCTGGAACAAAACATTCCCTTTTCATACAGCTGATTCCCTGAATCTATGAAGACACAGAGTTGAAGTACTCCTCTGCCTGGACAAGTATTAGGTTATGTTGAACACTGACCTGAAGAAGACCTGGGGTATCACCGTCTCAACACACAGCAGGAGTTCGTAAGCTTGAAACTCCACAACACATTACCACTAACCAAGTGGTTTTACCCTGTACGCTGAAATTCAACCCTCCTATTTTAATGCTTTGGGAGTAAGACTGAGTCGGCAGAAAAGGACCAAGCAGGCAACACCGCTATGGCTTTCAGTAAGAGCCTGGGAAGGAGACATCAGCCGGAGAAAAGGACTGACCTCTCTCTCTGCTCTAACCCTACTACACAAAGGCAAATAGACCCCGGACGAGAAGACTCCTCAGTTTACATTTGACCCACTACCCTTTCCCTTGAACAATTTATTAAAATACACTTTATGTTTATAGCTAACGGTCTCCGAGACTCCTATTTCTATTGTAAATCTTGCCTCTAAGTCCCCTGGGTTGCCACACTATCTGTAAATGTTTGTCACCTGTTGTCTCTGAGCTCTGAGCCTTCGGATCCACACTGCTCCTCTCCGTCACCTCGGCCCAGGATTGGAGCTCTCTGTGGGGCTCAGCAGCAGACACTCCCTGCTCCTCCCAGCTCTGGCTCTGGCTGTGGCTCTGGCTCTGGTTGTGGCTCTGGCTGTGGCTGTGGCTCTGGTTGTGGCTCTGGCTCTGGCTTTGGCTCTGGCTTTGGCTTTGGCTCTGGCTCTGGCTCTGGTTGTGGTTTAGATTCTGCTCTGCCTTTGTGCTGTTGAGCCTGACGCTCTGAGGAGACGAGGAGGATCTGGAGAGGGGTGTGGCCAGATGCTGGGGTGCGTAGGGGTTTATTGGCAGGTCTGTGGTGGGCATGTTCTGATTGGTGCTCCTCCTCTCGCCCCCTCCCCCACTTCTATCACACACTGTCACAGAGCCGATGTAGGTCTCTCTGATTGGCTCGGTCTGCAGGCTGAGGCAGGGCCTGTACAGACTTCGCCCCCGCTCCTCAGGGTCTGGCAGCTGTAGACAGGGTTTCAGGCTGACTCTGCTTCCCAGAACTGTCCCACATGAGTCCCACCGAGCCGTCCGTCTGCTGTGCTGTCTGTCAGCAGAAGGCCCCGCCCCCTGTGGGTAATCTGACCACGCCCCCTGCAGCCCCGCCCCCTGTGGGCAATGTGACCACATCCCCTGCTGATCATGATGCCCCACCCTCCCCAGTCCTGTCCCCTGGTGTCCATGTGCCCCCTGCAGCCCTGTCCCCTGGTGTCCATGTGCCCCCTGCAGTCCTGTCCCCTGGTGTCCATGTGCCCCCTGCAGTCCTGTCCCCTGGTGTCCATGTGTCCCCTGCAGTCCTGTCCCCTGGTGTCCATGTGGCCCCTGCAGTCCTGTCCCCGGTCTGCCGTTGACGTACAGGTTCAGGTCGGGTTTAGAGGCGAGGACACCAATCCGTCTCCTCTGCTGCTGCCGCTCCAGGTACCGAGACTCTGCCTCAGTCTCCGTCTCATCTTCGAATCGCAGAAGCCGCGTCGGAGAAGCCACTGGGCGTCGCCTCGACGACCCAACAGCTGATTCACGACCAGACGAGTCACTGAGGAGAGAGGCCACGCCCCCCGACCTCAGCTGGACGACAGGATGCAGCAGGACCCCCGACCTGCTTAAACACAGAGACAGAACCATCAGAGACAGGCAGACAGACAGGCAGACAGGCAGGCAGGCAGACAGGCAGACAGACAGACAGACAGACAGACAGACAGACAGACAGGCAGGCAGACAGACAGACAGACAGACAGACAGACAGGCAGGCAGACAGACAGACAGACAGACAGACAGACAGACAGACAGACAGACAGACAGGCAGACAGACAGAGAGACAGACAGACAGACAGAGAGACAGACAGACAGACAGAGAGGCAAGCAAGCAGGCAGACGGGCGGACAGACAGACAGACAGACAGACAGACAGACAGGCAGACAGACAGACAGACAGGCAGGCAGGCAGAACCTGAATCACTGAGGTGAATCAGACCAGAACCATACCTGCCAGATAGGCAAGTATTCAACAACATAAATCGAGTAAGCATTACAACTATCAGATGCATCTTGGTAAAGCACAACATGACCATGAAGCAATTGTACAGGGTCCCATTTGAGAGGAACAGTGTCAGGGTCAAAGAACTTCGACATGAATATGTACATGTAAGTGTTTCACTGTTTACATTCAGAAAGCTACACAGGTACCTGTGTGGTGGGTCGGTTCTGTATGTGTAGTAGTGTAGGTGTGTGCTTTGAGTAAAGCCATCCACAATATGTATTTTTTGTTACAGAGAATCTTGGACATGGATGGAGCTGCCCAAGCCGCATGAATGTATTTACATTGACGAGGCTGGATTCAACCTTTGCAAAAACAGACGACGGGGACGTAATATAATTGGCCAAAGGGCAATTGTGCACGTCCCGGGGCAGCGCGGGGGAAATATCACATTGTGTGCTGCCATAAGTCTTCGAGGGCTATTGCACCATCATGCCAAACTGGGTCCCTATAATGCGCAACACATAATCACATTTCTAGATGCACTTCGTGATGCAGTTGTACAGGATGGACCAGAGCAGCCCAGGTTTGTTGTTGTCTGGGATAATGTTAGTTTCCATCGGGCTGCTCTGGTCCAGAACTGGTTCACCAACCATGATCAATTTGAAGTTGTGTACTTGCCCCCTTACTCGCCATTTCTAAATCCTATAGAGGAATTTTTTTCCCCTTGGAGATGGCGTGTATATGACCGCCAACCACATGCCCGTATGCCTCTTCTGCAGGCAATGGAACAGGCCTGCGGAGACATTGAGGTGAGGTCAATCCAGGGATAGATTCAATTCAACAATTGTGTTTTTCTGTGTTTACAGTATTGTATTGTTTGTTTTATTTTTGATTTAACTGATTTTACTGTACTGCAAAATATACTACTGTAATGTAATGATTTTGAATTCAGTATTTCATTTTTTGGTTGTTGTGAAACATGCCTTCTGTGGAACTGAATAAAAACATTGAAAACGACTGCAGTTTTTTATATAAAGTAGACTAGTGTGTTGCTGCTGATCTGAAAGTGTATTCATATGATGCAAGTGGGTATCATTTTGTCATCAGAGTGACATTTTGACAAAGGATTGTTAAGGTTTTGATAGCAGAGTTTCAATTTGACATAGATGTGAATGGTTTATTTCCCAGTGTTATGTCTTATTTGCTTGTGTGTAGAGTTTTGACACAATGAGCCAAGTTTTGCAAAACGTGTTCAAGCAACGGGCAAAAACTGTAACACAGAACACAGATGCAGAACAAGGTAGAAATAGGTAGAAATAAGTAGAAATAGGATAGAATAGAAACTGGGGTCCGAATCCTGAGAATGGTTAATAGGCCAAGAGTGTGTGTGTGTGTGTGTGTGTGTGTGTCTGTGTGTGTGTGTGTGTGTGTGTCTGTGTGTGTGTGTGTGTGTGTGTGTGTGTGTGTGTGTGTGAGTGTGTGTGTGTTACTCACAGAGTGTGTCGTGTGTCGGGGGTCAGCAGCAGTTCGTGGTCGGCTCTCAGAGGAACGCAGCGACGCTTCATACGAGCTCCGTCCTCACACTGCTGCCACGGCAACCGGACGGACACAAAGAGAGACACACACACATAGGGTGGGGGAGGGGGGAGATGACATCAGTGACTGTGATTGGTCACTGGGAAAGAGGAAGGAGGATTAAAGAGAGCAGATTAACTTCAGACTGTTTACATCAGCACTCACTGTGTGTGTGTGTGTGTGTGTGTGTTTAAAAAAAGCTGCTGTGTAACTTTTATTGTTGTATTTCATACTTTTCTTATATTCTCTGTAACTGATGTTAATGTATATATATATATAAATATATATATAAAAATAAAATAAAATTAGCATTGCATGACATAAGTATTTGATCACCTACCAACCAGTAAGAATTCCGTCTCTCACAGACCTGTTCTTTAAGAAGCCCTCCTGTTCTCCACTCATCACCTGTATTAACTGCACCTGTTTGAACTGGTTACCTGTATAAAAGACACCTGTCCACACACTCAACCAAACAGACTCCAACCTCTCCACAATGGCCAAGACCAGAGAGCTGTGTAAGGACATCAGGGATAAAGGCTGGGATGGGCTACAGGACAATAGGCAAGCAGCTTGGTGAGAAGGCAACAACTGTTGGCACAATTATTAGAACATGGAAGAAGTTCAAGAAGTTCAATCTCCCTCGGTCTGGGGCTCCATGCAAGATCTCACCTCGTGGGGCATCAATGATCATGAGGAAGGTGGTGGATCAGTCGAGAACTACACGGCAGGACCTGGTCAATGACCTGAAGAGAGCTGGGACCACAGTCTCAAAGAAAACCATTAGTAACACACTACGCCGTCATGGATTAAAATCCTGCAGCGCACGCAAGGTCCCCCTGTTGAAGCCAGCGCATGTCCAGGCCCGTCTGAAGTTTGCTAATTACCATCTGGATGATCCAGAGGAGGAATGGGAGAAGGTCATGTGGTCTGATGAGACAAAAATAGAGCTTTTTGGTCTAAACTCCACTCGCGGTGTTTGGAGGAAGAAGAAGGATGAGTCCAACCCCAAGAACACCATCCCAACCGTGAAGCATGGAGGTGGAAACATCATTCTTTGGGGATGCTTTTCTGCAAAGGGGACAGGACGACTGCACCGTGTTGAGGGGAGGATGGATGGGGCCATGTATCGCCAGATCTTGGCCAACAACCTCCTTCCCTCAGTTAGAGCATTGAAGATGGGTCGTGGCTGGGTCTTCCAGCATGACAACGACCCGAAACACACAGCCGGGGCAACTAAGGAGTGGCTCCGTAAGAAGCATCTCCAGGTCCTGGAGTGGCCTAGCCAGTCTCCAGACCTGAACCCAATAGAACATCTTTGGAGAGAGCTGAAAGTCCGTATGGCCCAGCGACAGCCCCGAAACCTGAAGGATCTGGAGAAGGTCTGTATGGAGGAGTGGGCCAAAATCCCTGCTGCAGTGTGTGCTAACCTGGTCAAGAACTACAGGAAACGTATGATCTCTGTAATTACAAACAAAGGTTTCTGTACCAAATATTAAGTTCTGCTTTTCTGATGTATCAAATACGTATGTCATGCAATAAAACGCAAATTAAATATTTAAAAATCATACAATGTGATTTTCTGGATTGTTGTTTTAGATTCTGTCTCTCACAGTTGAAGAGTACCTATGATAAAGATTACAGACCTCTACATGCTTTGGAAGTAGGAAAACCTGCAAAATCAGCAGTGTATCAAATACTTGTTCTCCCCACTATATATATATATATATATATATATATATCCATCCATCCATCTTCTTCCGCTTATCCGGTAGCGGGTCGCGGGGGTAGCAGCTCCAGCAAGGGAATGTTATTTATATATATATATATATATATATATATATATATATATATGGTTTTATGGTGGTTTATCACGTCGACTATTTGAGAGAAATAATAAATTAAATCATCAGTGAACCTCAGTGATTATTAGTCCCTGGATATTAATTTAAGAAACACAGAGACACACATGTATGCTTCAGTACCTGCTGAAGTCCCCGTGGAGACACTTTGAGACAAAAACGTCAAAAAAGTCACCCACGAGCCGTTGACAAACGATGAAATATATTTTCTCAGATTTACAGAACAAAACATAATGTTTTTTTTTTTTTACAGTTTTTTACAATCCCTTTGCTACTAATTTCAGAACCTTGACGTCATTTTTCAAAACTTTAGACACAAAACTCAAAACGATCATCACTTGTAACACAGACTGTCCAATGTTCAAGGTGATACAAGTTTCATTATGGTACTAGATGTAAATACATCCCTGTAAAAGTACTGCAGTAATAGAGAGAATACTACAGACACAGTGGAATCATTGAACAAAACCTGAAATATATTGAAATTAAAACAATACAGTACCATCACAACATAGGTTTATTTAAATCAAAGCAAAATAATTAGCTAGGAAATAGAAAAGGAAAGACAGTACTGTAGAATTTCAAATGCAGTGTTCCTCAACTTGCTTGTACTGTAAAAACAAAGGAGTGATTACTGTACTTCTACATATTCATCAACTCTGTTTTGTGGTTTTGGCCGCAGGTTCTCATCTACATCGCAATTAGCCAAACATCTTGGAAAAACCCTTCGGGCATGGCGAACAATGTGGTACGAGTATATATATATATATATATATATATATATATATATATATATATATATATATCAGTAACAAGCAATTCCAAGGGCCTGCATGCATACAGTGCAGTACTGTCAATACAGTAAATAGTCTGAAAGGTGGTACATGGGACCATAGAAACAGTGTCTGGTAAACAGTAGTACATTACAGTAAAGGTAGTACATGGGACCATAGAAACAGTGTCTGGTAAACAGTAGTACATTACAGTAAAGGTAGTACATGGGACCATAGAAACAGTGTATGATAAACAGTAGTACATTACAGTAAAGGTAGTACATGGGACCATAGAAACAGTGTATGATAAACAGTAGTACATTACAGTAAAGGTAGTACATGGGACCATAGAAACAGTGTCTGTAAACAGTAGTACATTACAGTAAAAAATGATGATGAAATATTACATCCATAGATACTGTAGTCTAATTGGTTCATGCTCCACACTAATTGGTGACAATGAATCTCGTTATCTTGAAACTTCCATGATCTAAACATGGAATATTGTTTGTCTGTTTCCAGACAACTATACATTAAGAGTAATGCAAGAGTTACTTATCATTTAGAGTAGTTGTATTGATCAATAGTTAGATCATTGTAATGAAATGAATAGACAATCATCTGAAATGTAATGTGTGAATTGCTTTTTAAAATAGTAGTACTTTGATGTTAAGTTGTGTCATATTGAACAGGTGATCTTTGTTATATGAACAAATGATCTTTGGTTTATGTGGATTGTATCCAAGCAAATGAAAAAGTGTTAGAGATTTGAAAAATGTGTATTTTGATCATTGGTTGTGAGCAGGGGGGGAGCTAGACTCTCAGTACAGTGGGGGCGGAGCTTCATCATGGGGCCCTCTGCTACCAAGTCATTTTAAAATTAAAACCGTTAAATAAACGGTAAATTATCTGATGAATGCATATGTTATGATGTGTCACTTGTTTAGCCAAGTAAGCCTACATGTCAAATAAAACACAAAGAAAAGCCACATGTTTTGACAAGTTTGTGTTGACGAACAAAGAAAGAAAGCAGTTTGCCAGTCCAGTAAAATGTTTCAGCACCACAGACAGCGACAGCTGATGGACAGCAATGGTGAACAGGCCAAGAGAGCTCAATCAGTGCCACGATATATATATATAATTGACATGGCACTATTATACTGTATATATTGAACACAAACTTTATTTACAACTCTGTAGGTAGGCTACATGAAAACTGGGATGAAAACTTTGAATAAAACAGATTTATAAACATTCTGAGTGACTTATTCATAACTAAAATATAAATTCTTAGAAGATTTTTTTTCTTACCATTTTGTCTGCTTAACGATCCTCCAGAACAAATACATCTAACAAAACTATATACATATCATGGTCCCTTATTAAATCTTCATCCTCCTCTCCTCCATGGTGGCAGATCTGCCAACCACTTTGTCCTTGTCAATATGTCTGTCCCGCTCCACACTCAGCCAGGTGAGATTTGACAGTCTGGCCTCATCCATGCACCAACGCAAGTATGTCTTAATGAGCCGCAGACTGCTGAAACTTCGTTCGACGCTGGCGCTGCTGATAGGAAGGGTTTTATAAATCCTGTGGAGAATGGTCAGGTGTGGGTAGACTCTATCCATGGCGTTGGTACGAGGAATGGCAGGACGGCGTCGGTGGTGAGATCCATGTTTAACTCTGAATACAATGCACGAAAAGAGCGAAACTCCTCCACTGCATCTTCTGGCTCGGGCATGTCTTCTGAGTAGAAACGGGCCAGCTCAAGCATTTTCTCCTCAGCATCACGGTGCTCAAACCGCTTTGGGCAGAGTACTGCCAACAGTTTGGCCATTTTTTTG